>NC_056745.1:647032322-647217873 GCF_019279795.1 Protopterus annectens | reverse complement strand
TTTTTTTCATGGAAGATGCTTTTAATGTTATTAGCTTTTGATTGTATTTTGATTCTTGTGGATAAATTAAGTAGATATTTGGGAGAAGTGGCTAAGGTATTAATTTTTCTAAAGCTAGACTAGCTTTATGTGTTAGAATTTCATTGTACTTATTTGTTTAATATTTCTACTTTCTTTTTCACCTCCATAAGATTTTGATTTTTTTTCAGCTTTGACTGACAAAAGTTTGGATTGTAGCTCTAATGATTCAGAATCTTATTCTCTGTTTTTTTATACCAAGTTAGGGTTTTACCATATATGTAAGCTTTTAATGAGTCCCATATCATTATTTTATTTATTTCTGTGGTGTAATTAATATCTAAGAAAAACAGTAATTCAGATAATAACCAGGGTTTGAACTCTTTAATTTTATTTATATATGCTGGAATTAAAGATTAATGATTTGTACCCATTTTGAAGTTTTATTATCAATGAATTGTGGTCTGAAAAGGGGCAGGGAGTGATTGAGAAATTAATGATTTTCGAGTGTAAGTCATGGGCAGCAACTATTTTATCTATTCTAGTTTGGGTACCAAATCTGTGATCTTGATGGGAAAACAACAAAGATTCATCTTCTTTAAATTTTAAGGTATCTACAAGATGAAATGATTATACCCACTTGTTTAAAGCTTTCGATACAGCAGATGTACTTTTCTTTGTAGTTTCAGAAAGATCAAATAGTTAAAATCTCCTCCTAATATTAAGTTGCCTTTATAATTATTGGAAATGAAATCCAAGTGTGTTTTTTTTTTTTTTTTTTTTTTTTTAACAGTTCCTGTTCCAATGCCTGGGAACCAGTATAGATTGGCTAGGGTCCATATTCTATTACATTTAACTATTACTAATGCCATAAGGCCTTCTTTATTGTCATACTTATAAATGATTTCTGGGTTAATCACAATTGTTTTCCATAAAATTGTTACTTACCCCTTTTGTCTTTGTCTTATAAGTGGACTGTGCCAATATCATATATTCCTTAGGATTCCATTTGTAATTGTCATTTGTTTTGAAATGAGTTTCTTGAAGGAAGACAATTTGTGCTTTGTTCAGTTTTAAATATTTCAGGAGATTTGAGCTCTTGCTAGGATTGTTTAAAGCATTGGTATTTAAAGATAATAAAGTTAAATCCATCTTAGGTTATTTAGACTATGTATTTTTGTTTTACTGTGACTATTAAACATTTTCCTCTGATAACTATAAAGTATATGTTTGAGCTTCAGATTATCACTCATACCTTGACAACCCAGAACATCTGGGCCCCATACTTGACATATGGAAAATATTTGTAATAGGAATAAGCAATATTTATATTATTTTGAACAGATACAGTTATTGTAGATTAGACAGAATTCTAATACAATATTAATGTCTACTTATTGCATAAGCAATTAATATTTACATTAAAGACAGATGACAATTCATAGTAAAGTAGGATGCATCATACATAAAACCTCAGTAAAAGATTATAGCACAGTTATTTAACATATCTACCCGTATTAATGAAGTTTTTCAAAATGTATTACTTAATATAAATAGATGGTAATAATATTTATACCCAATGTTTATAATACAATGTATTTTACTGGATACATCAGAAGTTACATTTCATTGTTTACCAGCGTAGTAATCACTTTGTTGCTAACTTACTTAAAGCATCAAGTTTGTTTTATATGAACATTGATGAAAGTTAGTGTATTTTAATTATCAGTGCATCCCACCCCCACCCCATTTCCTATACATAAGGATTTTCATATCTGTTATTTCTTATTATAAAATGAGTGAAATTATAGGTTAAAAACAAAAAAATCACTTATTGCGATTAATGATTACAAATTCCCTTTCCATATTTATAAATGTGCCACTTTATGGCATATACTAAAATTTTTTAGATTTAAATGGCACCATTCTATTTTGTATAATCAGCAAAGGTTAAACTGAGTGATTATTGTCAATTTAATATTATTTGTCCAGAATGTGATTGTTACATTTTGTGACATTCCTAGTTCAGGCTTCTACTGTTTCCCTTGAACAACTCTTGTCAGTTTGATGTGATGTATAAAACATTAGTTACTTTGGTAAGAGCTTAAGTATTATGTATGGTCAAGATGGGTTACAAAACTACAATGCAAGTTAAAGCAATTATATGACTTGTTATGCGCATTTACTTATATGAGAAAATGATCATGCTTCCCCTTGATGTTCAATATAGTGCATGTCATTTATGACAAGTTAAGACAGTAGTGGTGTTATACACAAGCCTTATTAAAACCCTGTCTTTAATATCTAAATTCAGCAGACTGATGAGTATATATTTTATGTCTAGATTTACTAAAATCATACATTACATAACTATTGTGTGTTTTTTTATTTTTTGGCTGTTGCTTAGTTATTTGAGAGACCACAAGCTGTAATGCTTATTCTTAGCTCCTTTCAAGCGTGTTTATATAGTCCATACACTTTAAATTATGAGACCCTTCTAGTTTCTTATTTGTTGTAAGTATATTTCCATCTTTACATACACACATATCAGTACTTCCAAGCACGGGCAACAATGCCCATCCAGTTTGCCAGAATACCATTCACTATTTCATGTGGTGTGTTTCCAGGCTGTTCTTAAAATATACAAAGCAATATTTGTCCTGTTCCATTTTACCAGCCTGTTCCATGCAGTGGCCACTCTGACAGTGAACCAACTCATCACACCTTCCATTCTCACAAATATTTCCACGAAGGAAATATGATGACTCTCTTAGCACTTAATCAATTAAACCTTTCATCAATTATCAAGGTTTTCAAAATTTAAAAAAATATATATGTATATATATTATGCATTTTCATCAGAAAGAAAATTGCCAAAAATAAAATTGTAAAATCTTCTTACACACTATTATTCAAATTTGGCCATACCCATACACATATTTATATAACAATGTTTGAAAAAAACATACAATTTACAGTATGTACAAATGTGAAAATATGTTTATGAAAAAATATATACATATATGTATAATCTATGTAAATAGAATTCATATAGCTGTAATCTTAAAATATTTTTAATATGTTTTTTATTATTGTATATATATTTTTTCATAAACATATTTTCAGATTAATACGTTTTTATAATAAGACAATTTTATAATACACACAAACTAATTGTGTTATTTTGAATTTGAATTTTTTGATAAACAAAACACATATTACAAGTATACACATTTGTACATACTGTAAATTTTATGTTTTTTCCAAACATTGTTATATAAATATGTGTATGGGTATGGCCAAATTTGAATAATAGTGTGTAAGAAGATTTTACAATTTTATTTTTGGCAATTTTCTTTCTGATGAAAATGCATAATATATATACATATATTTTTTTTTTAATTTTGAAAACCTTGATAATTGATGAAAGGTTTAATTGATTAATTGAATTTTACTGTGTTATTTAAAGGAAACTAAGCTGGGTGTGTTTGTTAACGACTCTGAAGAAGCCAGTTGTACTGGAGAAAGCGCTCAGTCGGTGTGCCTTATTGGATTAAATATTATCTGCTTTAAGTTCCTGGTCTGTGCCTTATTGTCGGGTATTACTTGTCCTGTGGTCGATGGTTGTACAATTACTTTTTACTTGTGGGTTCCTGTATTGGAGCTGATGACTCTCTTAGCACTTCCTGGCAAATCCAAACACCACTAGAATCAGCTATCCCCATATGCCCAACATGTCCAATCAAGCTCACCTCCCAGACCACTGCAAAGCTTACTGCACAAGACCAATACTCTTAGTCTTTCACAATAACTCAGATTTTCACTCTTATGTAAGTCCTTAATGTGTTTGGACCAAAATACATTTTAAATATAAAATTGCGCTAATTTTTTTATTTATTTTTTTTTAATCAAGAATCAACAATGAGCTAAATGAAGTGTTGGGAGACCATCAATATGTGTACATGTGGTTTAAAACTGCCCTTTTATTATATATATGTATGTATGTGTGTGTGTGTGTGTGTGTGTGTGTGTGTGTGTGTGTGTATATATATATATATATATATATATATATATATATATATATTTATTATATATATTATTTTTTTTAAATCAAAAACTTCATTGCCGAGAATCATCTCAAAGGCTCATCAGAGCCTTTAGGCATTATCGTCACTCTGTCTCCGTTACTATAGCAACCTGGGAGTGTGTTTCTGTTAGTGTGCCTGTGTACTGCATACCAAAGGCTCACGATACACCTGAAGCAAAGCTTCACTTCACTGAAACCTCAAGCCCAAATTACCTCCCTTTCAACGAGACAGCAGCCAGGAAAAGAACATTCTTCCAGCCTTCCCACCTCTCACTCAGCAGATGTATAAACAAACTATTCCCTTCCAAAATATCCTAAATCACAGTTTTATCCACCCCCTTCCCCTGGATCCAGGCTAAACCATCAAATCTCTCTTCCTAATACACAAGCATCAGTAAACCTCTATCACAAGCCACAACCCTCAGCTTCCCGGAGAAGAAAACAGCAACATACAACAGCTGCCAGACACAGCTCCATCCACACACACCATGTCAGGCTTAATCAAACAGCACTTGAAGCTATGACACCTGCCATAATTGATATAAACTATGTTTAGACAGAATAATAATGACATGTGTACTAACTGCCAGACACAGCTGCATCCATGTACACCATATCAGGACTGATCAAACAGCACTCATAGCTGTGATACCTGCCATAACTGATTAACTACATTTAGACAGAATAATGATGACATTTGTACTAAGACTTGCTACTATTATTTAACCAGGATATACATGACATTTCTAAATCATACTTTAACTGAAGAAGGCATTTTTTTTCAAAACACTACTGTTACTGCTATTATATATGATGTTAATTTGTTACATTGAGTCTGAACTCTGATGAATGGTACCTTGTTGAATTAGTTAATTAATTACTTAAATTATAAGTAAAAGCAATGAAAAATGAAGATAAGTATTCACTGAGTTCAAGTAAGTTTGTATTATATGTTGCTTTGTTTGGCTTATAAATAATGTACCCATCTTGACCTACCTTTGTTTGTGAAGAATTATTGGACTCTGAACATTCTGAATAAATCATTACTGTTTCTCAGTTGTTTAAAAAACCCTCATTTTTTTAAATAAAAACAGATGACAAGTGATGTACCATATCAGCTGATACTTTGAGAGGTGAGATGTAGTTGAGTTATTTTTTGGGACAGCTATCTTGGAATCAGTTTTTGTTCCTTCTTTCTAGCATCAGTCCAAGGATTTGTTTCTTTTATTATTATTATTATTATTCAACAAGGTACCATTCATCAGAGTTCAGACTCAATGTAACAAATTAACATCATATATAATAGCAGCTATTTGCCAACACCACTGGTAAAATATGGAACTCTCTCCCAAATAACATCACGCTTGCAACTTCTCTAAGTCAATTCAAAAATAGTCTAAAACTCCACTTCAAGTCACACTGGCTAGGTCCTTGCTCAAACCCAGACTAGCTCTGTGCCATTAACTAAAACATAAACAACTAGCTAAGATGATAAGTACTTTGTATACTGTGATAAAGAAATATGTATCCTGTCTAACTCTATGTCATTATACTGCCTACCGTCCTTGCTAATATGTTATTAATGTTACATTTATAGTAATCTCAGAAATAGTAATGGCAGTCTTGTACTTGTATGCAAATAGCCTATGTTTTTGTTAAGTTCTTTCAGCTCATTTACTGTACCTAATTATCAATGCAACTCTGATGGAGCTTTTCTCCCCGGGCCTCTGCTGAAAAAGGACATGTATCCAGTCGGACCATCCCGGTTAACAAATGTAAAATAAATAAATAAATTATTCTTTTAAGAGAAGGAGGCCATCCATTCCATTTCTTCTGGGATAGACACAATGTTGTTGTTTTTGATGAATATAGTAGCTTCTTCTAAAGGTTCTCATCTCATTGGCAAAAAGTATTTTTATCTTGGCTGGAAAGGCCAGCTGTGCTTTAATGTTATTTTGTTTCAACAGTTTTATTATTGGCCAGATTTTTTTCCTTTGTTCTAGTATTTTGGAAGAATAATCATTGTCAAACCTTATCAGGCTTTGATTGTATTTTAAGGGTGATTTTCTCCAAGCAGATTTTAATATTAGTTATTTGTCCAGAAATGAAAGAAATTTTATAACTATGGATCTAGGTGGAATATTTGTTGAGTTAGAAGCAGGTTCCTCAGTGCTCTATGTGCTCTTTCAATTCCAAATGAAAGTTCCTCTTTCAAGTCTAAAAATTCAGTAAAAACAAAATGAAAACTCCAGCAAAGCTAGAACTTCCACTGAGTGACCTCCCAAACTTCTTGTATCAGAGGCACATGGGATATATGCAAATGAGCCTTATGAACATCAGGTGTTTCAGCTAACTGGCAATTCTGAATGCCCATGACTTGTTTAATCATTTTAATGGACAATTTCAGGCCAATAAAGCCCTGAAATTGTCCATTAAAATGACAAAACAATTCATGGGCATTCAGAATCACCAATTAGCTGAAACACCTGATGTGCATAAGGGTCATTTGCATATATCCCAAGTGCCTCTGATACAAGAGGTTTGGGAGGTCACTCAGTGGAAGTTCTAGCTTTGCTGGAGTTTTCATTTTGTTTTTACTGATTGTTTTTTCAGTGACCTTCTCACTTGCTGTTTAGTCTAAAAATTCAGGAATCCAGGTTAAGAATGAAATAATGTCTTCACCTTCAGTGTTTTCAGGCAGACCAAAGATCCTTATGTTGTTTCTCCTTTTTCTGTTTTCTAAGTCATCTATTTTGTTAAGCAGACATGTATTTTGTTTAAGCAGAAATTCTTTTTGGAATTCTTCCTCTGAGTTTCCATTCAATGCCATTTAGAGAAGTCTCTATTTGTTATTTTTGTATGGTGTTGCTGTAATAGTTCCTTAAGAGTACCATTCTGTTTTTGAGAATTTAACTTGAGGTTTTCTAAGTCATTTTTAAAGCCATCCATCTTCAAAGACAGATCCTGTAAGGTAGATGTAATCAATTGCAGTTATTTTTTCAAAGCAGCATCTGGATGAGAATTCCTTGAGTTGTTCATATTCAGTGACTCAATACATCTCCAAGTTACTTGACAGGACAATTTTTGTACATCTTCACCAAAATTTATATTTATGTAGTTTAGTAGCATATCTATAGATTTCTGATGTTTTAAACTTGAAGATAATAAAATTTTCCTATATTATATTAGTTTTTGGAGCTCTCAATATTCACTGCTGTCAGTTGGCCTTCTAGGCTCAGCCCCCCAACTGTCTGTTTTCAAAGGAGGCAAACATAACTATTTAAAAACTGGACCAAATCCAGGCAGTTTTCATCCATGATGGTCCTTCTGGGATCTGCTTAGTCTGTCTGCCACTGGGTTTTGTTATGATGGGATATACAAGGCCTGAAGCATCAAAGAATGCTGTAAGGCTAGCTCCCAGGCCATCATTGCCAACTGGCATAAAGGGTATGAATTTGCAACCCCCCCATGTTTGTTCAGACACCACATGACTGTGATGTTGTCTATGACAAAAGGGGTCATGGAGACCACAAACGGTTAAGAACTTTTAAGGGCTGAATTACTGCTAACATTTCTTTTAAATTTATGTGATTTGCAGAGTCCGAAGGATTCCATTCGCCTAGCACTAGAACTCCTCTGGACACTGGTATCATAGAAAATCTGATGAGCCCATCTGGACAAAATGAATGGGCGTCTGAAGTGATAAGGGCAGATATAGGTTAAGAGATATCTGAACCCTCCACCACTGTTAGTTGCACTTCACAAAATCCAGCACAGGTGCCTGGAGCTCCAAAGGAAATAGGTGCTGCGTCCTTCAATTTTTAATTTACCACTGAATCTTCCTCATGTGGAGTCTGTCCAGAGGTGTCATGAAGATCACTGACGCCATGAGACCTAGAATTTTGAGAAATTGAAGAAACACCTGAATAGGTTCTGAACATTCAGGACTCTCTCTTCTGGCAGAAAGGCAATCTTTTTTTTTTTTCTGAATCCATCATACACTCTGGGAAAATATTTCTTTATGAAGGTATGAGACAGGACTTTTGTAGGTTCAACTTGATGTTGGGAGCAATTAGAATTTGATAAGCATACTTCAGATGGAAAGTTGCCATGAAACAGCGGTCTGGAAGAAGGGGTAGGCTCACCTGCACGATGGGCATTTTGAATTTAGGCACTTTCAGAAAGGCATTTAGGTATGACAAATCTATCACTGTTCTCCATGATAACTCCTTTTTGGGTACCAAAAAGAATCTGGTGTGAAATTATTTTCCCTTCTGTAGTACAGATACTAGTTCTATAACCCCTGCTTGCAACTTGTGAAGGAGCATAGAAAAGAACAGATGCGTCTGACCTGGCTGATGTGGGGGGGGGTTTGTTCTGAAGGGAGTAGAACTTTTGTCCACTGCCAAGAATATAAGAACAGAATTATTCTCAAAACACACTTGTCTGAGACTGTTTGCACCAAGGCTGCTGGCAAAAGCCTGGGGGAAGGGGAAAGGGAAGAAGGGACAAGAGGGGGTGATGGGATACCATGCATCTAATGCACATATTATTTAGCAAAAAAACAATCTTTTTGGGAAAGGAACCCCTTTTATTTGGTTTGCAAGCATTATCCTTCTGTCATTTCCTCTCGGTATCCTGAGTCTTGTTAGGCAGGGATTTTCCAGATAATCCATGCGTCAGTTTATCACTACCATCCCATTGTTTGAGAATCTGGGTAGCAGGGTCAAACACGGACTCAGAACTTAAAGAAGCATTCAAAATAATGTTTAAATCCTCAGACAAGTTTTGATTATGTAACTGAGCATACCTTCTCAATATAACAGAAGTGACTTCATTCTAGAAGTATTGTCTACACCTTCCGAGGCATTCCTCATAGCATGTTTCAAAACCTGAGTCCCATTAGAAACAATCTCATTCATACAGCACTTCTGTTCAGCAGGCAAATAGATGGTAATGTCATCTAAACTGTAAGTGCACTGTAAAATAAATTTTCACATGAAGATCTGCTAATTTAAAGGCAGAGCTGCAAGGTCAGAGTACTCCTTGTATATCTCCTCATAGCTTTTTTTTAGAATTGGTTCACTTTCTAGATGCGGTTTTAAAGACATCTTCTAAGGCTGGTAACAGAGTAGGAACAGCTAAAACATTTGGAATCTTATCCACAGTAAGATCATAAACTCTGACAGTCTCTTTTGTAGCTGCAGACTGCTTCCTGTTAAATACATCTCCATACCTAGCTAGCATCTGTGGAAAGATGAACACTTGCTTTGGTTTTTGAATCTGCTCACCTTCTGCAGAATCAGAATGGACAGACTCAGTGTTCACTACAGTCTGCATCAGAGCCCCCATCAAAATCTGTAGCACTAGACTGATCTCTAAAGAAAGTAGCCCCAAACTCATTCTGAATTGGAACAACATTTTAGAGATTAGCTGACTGTAAAACACTCTTCGTTAAGGAAACCACATCAGCCATATACATGGTGATATCCTGATTGTCATGAGGTGAAATTTCTGTTTTGTTTTATTATGAACTACACTGGAGGACAAAATATCTGGGGAGAGAGTATTGTCTGGTAAGAGGTCTTTAACCATGGATTTCTCCTGCATCTAAAGAGTTTGGTTTTACCATAACTGAACCAGGTACTGGAAGACACCTGGAGGACATGCCTGATCCCCATATCATAGAGGGCTGCAGGTACACACTAGAGGGTGACAGGAAAAAAGGTAAGTAGACTGTGGGCTGGATTAAGGCAACAACAGATTCACAAGCCATATGGTGAGGCATGTTTTTGCAAAGTTTTTTTCTTATCAGGTGCAACTAGATTTGATTGGGGGCAGCCATATCAGTATCCATCAAGTCAGAAGGAAAAACAATAGGCAGAATAATACACTGATACTATTAAAGGCTAAGAGCAGCAATACTAGAATATAAACTATGTCCCCAAACAGCAAATAGGACCAACTGCATAAAATATAAAATATTGCAGAACAGTTTAAATTGTCCTAAGACTGGTTCTAGAAGCTGCACAGTGTAGTAAATAACAGCATACACAGTCCAAATAGTGACAAAAATCATATGTATACCTTAAATCAAATATAAATCTTTTAAAACAGCACAAATAAGCATTTACTTAGAAATTCCCCTGTGACAGAAAAAAATCTCCACAGAAAATGCAAATTAATTTTGCAGTAAAAGTCACAATTTTAACTATGAAGCGGCTAATAGTAGTAAATATCATACAAAAGAAGAAAAAAGTGAACAAATGTAATATTTTCCCCTTATAACTTCCAAACAAAGCAGATAAACAGAAACCAGAAGCCTTGTGCTCAGCTGACACTACAGAACAGTAAGTTATGTACTCACCATAGCGTTAGATGTATGTAGTCCATCTCGCCTCACATTCTTCACCTGTGGGTTCGGAGCCGAATGTCAGCTCCGACTCGGCCTATTTACTAGCTCGAAAGTCTTTGATTGGCTGGGCTAAGATGGTATCCCACAATACATTGCCCCACATTCCCAGATCTAGTTTGCTGCCAACAGAAATATAGTATCCATAGCCCAAACACACACACACACACCCATAACAAAGAGGTCCAACAAATTATCCAAAGGGACTCTGTAATATCAGAAATACAAGGTGATCCTCCAAATCCTCCAGGCGTAGGGGATGGTGGGGGGTAATGAAGAATGTGAGGCGAGAGGGACTACATACATCTAACGTTATGGTGAGTACATAACTTACTGATGTTATGTAGTCCTATCTCGCCTACATTCTTCACCTGTGGGACAGAGTCCCTAGCACCTACATTCTGGGTGACTCAATGGAAAATACTCCTGAGCACTGTGGAGCCAAAAGATGATCTGCCCCTGGACACCACATCCAATTTGTAATGGGAAACAAACGTGTGAGGAGAAGCCCATGTTGCAGCCGCACAAATATCATCCATCGATAACCTAGCCTGAAAGGCTGTGGAAGTGGAAACTGCTCTGCTAGTGTGTGCTCTGACAGGGAAGGGCAGGCTCTTTCCCCCTGCCTGATAAATAAAGGAGATGCAACCAGCTATCCACCTAGAGATGGTGACCTTGGATACCGCAGACCCCAAGCGATTCTCTGAAAACAAAACGAAGAGCTGGTCTGACTTCCTCCAATCTTTAGTCCTGCATAGATAAAAGCGTAGTTGCCTATGAACATCCAACAGATGAAACTGGTACTCTGCCTTATTGGAGAGGTTGGGGAAGAAGACCGGCAGTTCAATGGACTGATTAATATTAGATAAGGAAGCCACTTTGGGAAGAAAGGACGGATTTGGTCTGAGAGAGACTCTATCTTTATGGAATATCAAATATGGGGGCTTGATTGATAGGGCCTGGAGTTCTTAGACTCATCTAGCTGATGTGATAGCTATCAAAAAGGCAGATTTCCATGTAAGAAATTTTAAATCACAGGAAACCGCAGGCTCGAAGGGTGGGAGAGTGAGAGCCTGAGGAACAAAACTGAGGTCCCAGGGCATAACAGGTTGAGATACAGGGGGACGAAGGAGAAGAGTGCCTTTTAGGAATGCTTTACACAACCTGTGTGCCATTAAGCTAGGTTCATAAGCCACATGAAAATTTTAAACAGCCGCCAGCTGAACTTTGGTGGTGGCAGAGGCAGACCCTTGGTAGAATAAGTGAAACAGAAATTCCAAAACAGAATCAATGGGGGCTGTGTAGGGGTTAATACCTTTGGAATGGGCCGATATCGAAAACCTTTTCCACTTGCTAGAGTAGATCTTCCTAGTGGACGGTTTATGAGAGGACGAAAGAATATGGACCACATCTGGAGAAAAATCATGACACCTGACTATGGATGGAAGTGGAGTAGCCAGGCGGTCAGCCGGAGGGTCTCTAGGGAGGAGTGGAGCTGTCCCGACATATGTGTCTGCAAGTCTGGACGAGGGTCCAGAGTCCACGGAGCATCCACCATGTAAGGTTGAAGGAAGGGGAACCATAGTTGTCGAGGCCAGTGTGGCATGATCAGAATCAATCTGCTTCCGAAGGACAGAGCTTTCTGAATCACCCTCGAGATAAGGGGAAATGGAGGGAAAGCATACAGCAGACCCGAGGGTCAATTGTGCTCAAGAGCGTCCCTTGGAGATCCCCTCGCTGGGGGGATCAGCGAGAAGTAGCTGCTGCATTTCACATTGAGAGGACTAGCAAACAGATCACAGCAAGGCTGACCCATTTACTGAATATGCTGTTCGCCACCCGGCGGTTCAGGGACCACTTGTACGGCATGAGGATCGCTCTGCTTAGCCTGTCTGCAATCACATTGGTCTTCCCCGGGATATGCATTGCCACCAAGGCCCGTTGGGAAGCTATTGCCCAATTCTACACTCTCATGGCCTCTCTGCATAGGGGGTACGATCTGGTTCCTCCTTGCTTGTTGAGATACCACATTACTGACATGTTGTCTGAGTGTATCGCAATAGTCCCTAGAGGGAGGACATCCTGAAGTGCCTTTAACACTAGGAGCACTGCTCTCATCTACAGGACATTTATGTGCAAGTCTATCTCGTGCTCCTGCCACGTGCCTTGGACCATCCTGCCGAGATAATGCCCCCCCCCACCCTATCCGGGAGGCTTCCGTGGTCACTGTGGCTACCAGGCTGGGTGGAACAAAGGGTTTTCCCTATGACTAAGTTGTTGGTGCATAGCCACCAACTGAGGTCCTGCTTGCATTTGCCTGTGATTAAGATAGGATGGGATAGAGGTAGTCTTTGAAAGGACCGTTGGGTGAATAGGAGCCATTGTAGGATCCTCATATGTAACCTTGCTAACGGGACCATCATGATAATGGCCGCCATTGTCCCCAGTAACTGAAGAACTAGTCTTGCCCTCACATGTGTTAAAGGTATCATCATACGAACCTGTCGTTGCAACCCTGTGATCCTCTCCGTAGGTAGGAATGCTCTCAACTGAATAGTGTCCAACTCTGCTCCTATAAACAAGACATGCTGTGAGGGTAGCAAGGCAGATTTTTTCCAGTTTATTGTAATGCCTAACCGGTGACAAAGATCGATGGTAGCATCTCTGTTTTGAAGAAGTAGATGCTTGGTGGCGGCGGATAGGAGCCAGTCGTCCAGGTAAGGAAACACCTGGAATCCTTGACGTCTCAAGTGAGCCGTCACCACTGCCATGCACTTGAACACCCTGGGGGCTGTGGTGAGACCAAAGGACAGGGCTCAAAACGGGAAATGCCTGGCTCCCAGCCGGAAGCACAGATGACATCTGGATGCTTTGTCCATTTTGATGTGGTAAGTAAGCATCCTTCAGGTCGATGGAGCACATCCATACTTCTTTTCCCAACAATGGGAGAATCAATTGTAGCGTGACCATCCAGAATTTGGACTTGTGTACGTAATGACTGGGTTTGGCTGAGATCCAAAATGGGTCTCAGGTCCCCCGTTCTTTTCGGCACCAAAAAGAATCGTGAGTACGTCTCTAATCCGATCTGGTCTGGGGGGACTGGTTGGATGACTCCTTTTTCTAGCAGCTGAGAAACCTCTGATGCTGCTTGATCCCTTTGACTGGGTAGAACATCTGGGATCCGTTTGACGGGAGGGGGTGCAGAATAGAATGGGATGGTGTAACCTCAGGCGATTATTCCTAATACCCATCGGTCCTGAGTGATGTTGACCCAGGCTTACAGATACCGGGAAGTTCGACCCCCGACTGGCTCTGGAGAAGCACAGTTGGGCACACCCTCAGGAATGAGAGTATGGGGAACCACGAAATGAATCGCGGGGGGCCCCTCTGCCTCTGGGGTGACATCTCCCTGAATACGACTCCCTTCCCCTGCCTCGGGAGGGGTCTCACCCAGTGCGGCAGGAAAAGGCCTTTGTGATTTCTTAAACCACATCTTTCGCCCTCACTGAGCCTTGGGATAAGGTCTCGACGGGAGGGAAAAACGGACTCCTACGGCAGACAAGGTCTTTCCCTCTTGTTCGCACCTGGTGAAGGTGTCTTTCACTTTGGTCCCGAACAAGGAGGAACCATCAAAGGGGGCATCAGTGAAGGAAGACTTAAAGGCCTCCGCAAAGTGACACAGACGTAGCCAGGCTTACCTCCTGAGGGCCACCCCTGAGCTAGATGCCCTACTAGCTCCCTCGGCCACGTACGAAATCAGTCGCATGGACGAGTTAGCGATGGAGTTGAGGGTAGAGAGCTGAGTGTTAACAGTCTGAGCCACCGCCTCAGGCACGTTACCCATTAGAGTATCTCCTAACTCCTTAAGGAGATCTCTCCGGAGCCGCGTGAAATGAGACAAATAATTCAGCGACCGCAAGGTAAAGGTCGCTGAAGACAGGGTATGCTTCCCGTACCGATCCATAGTCATAGACTCCTTGTTAGGAGGATGGACTGAAGAGGAAGACTCAGCAACTTCCTTCTGTGTGGCAGACGCCACCACCATAGCATCTACCGGGACTCCCTTTGTTAAAAATTCTTTCCCTTGGGGAGCAGACAAAAATTTGTTGGGGCATCGAGGAATAGGCTCAACGGAGTCAGGAGTCTCCCACACCCTCCAACAAATAAGGTCCAGGAGCTCGAAGGGTGGAGACACCCAGGAGGTGGAGGGCTGAGCGCCAAAGGCCTTAAGGAATACTGACTCCTCCTCGGAGGGGGTTTTGGAGGGCCAGTCTCCTCTGTTTCAAGATCTCCAGAATATCGGAGAATGAAACATCCTCAGAGGAAGACTTAGGAGACCCCTCCGATTCCTCGAGGTCAGTATCGGAAGTGAGAGCTCCTCAGAAAGAAAAGGACCGCTCATGGGGGTATCCTTAGGCCCTGGCGCTCTGCTATCCAAGGATAGGTGGGTGTCAGAAGCTCTCGCCGGTGTTGTGGGGGATGGTAGAACCGATCCGAGAGAAGTAGCTGACCTAGCCTGCACGCTCCGCATAGCCTCGAAGGCAGGACCTCCCGAATCTGAGGGCCGACTGCCTTCCAAGGTCATGACCGTGACCGGTGTCTCCACAGCCGAGGCACCGAGAGGGAGGCTCGGAACCGAAGGGTGTTCCGAGGCATCCCCTTTGGGCCCAACCGAGGAAACCTGGGTCTCGAACCCTGTGGAAGGGACAGACAGGGTCGGAGCCGATGCGGGCACCGATAAACCCTGCTAGGGGATCGGAGCTGACGCAGGAACGTCCCTTGGAGCGGAGCTTACCGGCTCTGATGACAAGGATGCGCTCGGAGGAGGAATAGCAGGAACAACTAACAAAGCTGGCTCCGTAGCCGACTGGGTCATAGCCGAGAAAAGTTTGGCCAACACCGGCAACTGTAGGAGCCTCTGCACCATCCTATCTACATCCAAATCGGAAAGCCTGGAGGATTTGGAGGAGATGGATGAAGACCTGGACCTCCTATCTGGAGAACCCTGCCTCAAGCTTGGCGACCGGCTCCAAATTGGTTCCAAAACTATCAGAGTGGACACAGACTCAGTCGACACAGCTACCTCCTGCAACCCCGATGCCGGTGGAGCCGAGGAAGCAGACTCGACAATGGTAATTTTACAAGGTGGCTCCTAAGTAAAAGATGGAGCCGGAGACCTTTTCTTTGATTTGGAGGATTTAGACTTCGACTGGGAGCCGAACCTAAATCCTCTTCAAAGGACAGTTTTAGCAGTCCCCTTAGGATCAATTTGTTTTTCCTCTCTTGAAGCACCTGAGGACTAAAGGCGTGGCAGAAACTGCACGACTCCTGAAGGTGGATGGCTCCAAGACAGTAAATACAGACCAAATGTCCGTCTGTGATGGACATTTTATAGGCACACTTTGTACACTTTTTAAAGCCCAAGGGCTTATGCTCTTTTTGTTCCTTAGACATGCCAAGCCAACAATTGTAGCAGCCGCTACTGAGAAAAGGAGGGAAACCGCTAACACAGAAACAGAAGAACAAGTATAACCAACAAACAAGCACAGGGGAGAACCTCTAAATAAAACGGTTCTCAACTTAAATTAAGTATAACGCACCTAAGACAGCCAGACAAACACCACAAGGAGGACTAGGTCCTCTAACTCAAACGGGCCTAGCCCGAAGGAATAAAGGGATACCACACAACAACACTCGCAACCTACAGAAAATAACACGGCAACAACACTATGAACAACTCTATTTGTACAAGAACAATTAGTCAAAAATTTTCACAAGAAAGAGTTTTTAGCAATACTTAGCCACAGCCAAGTCAAGACCACGTCCGAGCTCTACAAGCGACAAATGAAATCTGGGAATGTGGGGCAATGCATTGTGGGATACCATCTTAGCCCAGCCAATCAAAGACTTTCGAGCTAGTAAATAGGCCGAGTCGGAGCCGACATTCGCCTCCGAACCCACAGGTGAAGAATGTAGGTGAGATAGGACTACATAACATCTTCAGTTTCCCAGAGAAAGTCAAAGAACACTCTGGAAAACTGCATAACTGCTTACAGCAGTATTAAGCATACAAACACAAAAGTTAAAATTCCTAGATGAAATAACGGCAGCAAATAGTAAGAATATTTAAAAAAAAAAACCTTAACACCCATGCACATATAAAAAAATACTTAAAACAGAAAGAAATCAAAAGTAATCCAGCTGGCACTAAAAGACTGCACTAAGTTTCTATCACAGGGGTTAGTCTTCTTTTTATGGGTGGGGCTTAGCCACTACCCTATCACAAAAACTTCAGAGGAAGAGATTCTGAGCTGTGGAAAGCTGATAGTGTGGGTATGTGCAGGCACAGAATACATATGCCACTGAGGTAATGTGAATGATGAACATTCACATTTAATACAACAAACAGCCAGACAAGGTAGTTTTTAAAAACACTGAAAGCTGATTCCTTCTTAAAAAAGGAGGTGAAGAGCTGTGAATCTCTTCTTATAGATTTGGTTTTGGCCAGGTAGAATATGAACTTCCTGTACACAGACAAAGTAATTAATTTGGGAGGAAGACAAGAAAGTTATCAGATAAATCACACAAATCATCAGGATAAAAAAGTTTACTGATGTATCTGGTACCTCGGCTTATGCCTTCAAAGAATAAATTATTACATCAAGCAGCCAGTATGGGCAATATGTACTAATTTATTCTTTGAATTTTTATGGATGTCAGTTTTAGGGTGGCTTATAGACCATATATTAACAATACGGTGGTAAATAACTTTTTAACAGAAGATAGTATGCATCCCCCTCATATACCAGCGTCATTGCCGTATGGAGAGTTCCTACGAACAGCTAATAATACGTTGGATAAAAAGGAATTGTTGAATGAGTTTAACAGAGTTAAGGACAAGTTGTATACTAGAGGTTATCAGATGAATGTTTTGGCAGCCACTGAGAATAAGGCCAGGAGGAAGCTTGGTCTGCCATTGAACTAGGGAGGGGGTGGATACCCCTAGATGGTATCAAACTAATTTGAGTCAGGAGGCTGATGGACAGAACTCCCTCTCTTTTGTGACCAAATATTCCCCATTTTCAGAGGTGTTGAAGGATTTAGTGTATAGGTATTGGCCAATATTCCTCAATGATGAAAAATATGGGGACATTTTTACAGAAAAAAAGTGTTTTCCTGGAAATTTGAAAGAATTTCTATCATATGGCAAACTGCAGAAACCACAACGTAGAAAGGGAAGTTTCCCATGTAGGAATTGCATTGTTTGTGGGAAAATCAGGAATCTAGATGGGGCTGATATTAATGGCAAGATCTATAAAGCTAGTAAAACATACACCTGTGAATCTAGGGGAATTGTTTATATCATAGGTTGTGGGAGTTCCAAAGTACAATGGTATATTGGACAGACTAAGAGAGCTGTCAAGAAAAGAATTACGGAACACCTAGGGGACCATAAGAAGGGGTAGGATGGACAACCCAGTAGCGACACATTTTATTCAGTCACATAATGGCTTTGATGAATCTCTCTTCTTTATTGTGCTGGCCAAACCTAAATCTTGTAATAGAGAGGTGGATAGTTGTAAATTATTAGCGTTGGAGTTAGCGTATTATTAATTTTAGGGCATTGTACCCTAGAGGTTTAAATATGGAATTGGATACAAATGTTCACAGTTGATAAATTGATATTTCTTGTTATATGGACATGTATGGTTTTGAAAAATGCCCACTTTTGACCACACGAGTGGGCATAAAATGAAGTTTTTTTCAGTAACATGCTTATAACTAGCTGGAATTCACTTCACTTGTGTGTGTTAATCATTGTGATTTCAGGGGTTATTTCTTGAAATGTGATTAAATAATCATTTTGGAATCAAACTTAAAAGACAAAATTATAATGTATTATTAAATAAAAACATACATATGTTTATTAATTCCAGTTTTAATAAAAGTAGAAAAAATTGTAAATATATACATTATTAATTTATCTTTCTAACAGAGTTAATTGAGTAAAATAATATCGGAAGTGGAAACATATTTATGCATTTTGATGTTTGTATTAAAAGTATATGATGAATAGTAAAGTATGGGCATTGTGCAATGGGCACTTTAAATCACTGATGTATTAATGAATCTATGAGCTAATTGAATGTATTAAGTAAGATGTATATAAAGAAGGCTGCTTGATGCAATAATTAATTATTTGAAGGCGTAAGCAGAGGTACCAGATACATCAGTAAACTTTTTTATCCTGATTTATGTGATTTACTATTTTGGAGTTGGTTTTGTGGTTTAAGAGAGTTATCAGACTCAGATTCATCTCAAGTTACTAATTTAGGAATACCTGATGATCCGGGCTGAAAAGAAAGGAAGTAAGCCTTCAATTCAGAAACTCTTCCGATTGGAAGGACTCCATCTGTGACTCTTGAGATGTTTCTGTAATTCCCAAAGACTGGAAAAAAACTCAAGTTAGACTCCCTCACAGAAATTATGCTGTTCCATGTCAGGGTGATGATGAGCTGTCAAAAGAGGAAACACCTGCATCCCCTGTAACCTTTGGCTCATTCTAACTATACACATGCACACAGCAGACATCCTTTGGGTCAAGATGAGACCAAATGGAAATGCCCAGAATTGGCAATGGCTAGCTCCTGTCCTGAGGTGTAGCAACCTCCTGGATTCCTGGGTGATATTTATGTGAAGGTAAATGTCTTGAAGATCCAAATCAAACAGCACATTTGGTCTCTTTCAGAAAAGCAGGGAAGAACAGACTGTACCCATAGCTATACAAAATAACTCTTTGGGGTTAAGTTTATTCAAGATACTCAGCTAAAGAAGGGGCCTGAGTTCATTTGTCTTTTTGGAAACTAAAGAATATTAAAATTACAAAAAAAAAAAAAAAAAAAAAAGATCCTTCGTAGTCTTACATGACATCCTGGATGGCATATTTCTGTATGAGGTTTAGCAACTCTTTGCGTAACATACTCTTCTGATGAAGTGAAACATCTGTCAAGGAAGTTAGTGGAGCAAGGGAGGGGTAGAAGAGAATTTTATACCCTCTGAATATTATGCCACGATGACTTGCTTTGCATGGTGGCCAGCAATGTATCCAATGGAAGGAGAGATGACTCCCCATTGCCTCCTGAGTGGAAGGTGGAAGCTAAAGCAAGGTGTCCTGGCCCCTTATGGAGGATCATGCTACCCCTGCGGCTGATTGTTACCATACCTGTGATGGCATCTCTCTGGAAGCTACCACAGCCATGGTGGTGGCTAATGGATCTTTGCTTAATTAGCTTTTGCTGGCCATATCAAAACCAAGCCTGACATGCAGGACGTGCTGAGGATTTTTAAAACGTGTTAAGGATTTTTAAAATGAATGCCAACACACATGAAGATCTTTGCTTTCTCTCTCCATGTTCTTTAACTTTAGCAAACTCTAATACTCAAATCAGAAAGACAGTGAAGAGGTATGCTGATGGCTGCTACAGATTGTGTGTCAAATGTATGGTGAAGTTTGCTAGAGACGCCATGATTGCATCTATGATTTTAACTTCTACTTCAGGTCTCTAAGTCAGCAAGACTTAAAGGGCCTGCTTTTTTCAACAACTAACTTCTCTGCCCTCAAAATGAATGTGAAAGATGCAATTGTTTCCCATATCTGCCCAAGGTCCTGGATTCTTTATTCAGGGGACAGACAACAGGAATTTGTAAAGCAGTAACACGTTTAAGGGCTGTTGCAGCAGCAGTGCAATTTATTTATTTTTATTTCTGTTTGCTTACTGGGTTAGTCTGACTGGCTAAAGCCTATTTTTAGTAGAGGTTCAGGGAGAAAACCTTGGTATTGTACATTTTTTTCACGCTACCAAATGATTCAACTATACAGCATGACATTTTCGTATATTAATGAAATACATTTACATAAGCAGGTACAGATGCTGTAGTAAAATAAATGAGAAAAGAAAAGGAGAGTAAAGGGAGCAATAACTAAGAAACATGTAAAGTGATATCAGGAGGAATGGTGGGCAGAGTGAAAGGTTGTTTCACAGTGTGCAAATTTTAAAGAGACGAACGAATATTGGGTGCAAACAAATAAGAATGATTTATTTTATTTTATTTTACATTTGTTGACCGGGATAGTCTAACTGGATTTATGTCCATTTTCAGTAGAGTCCCGGGGAGATAAGCTCCAAGAGATTAATAGACTACTAACATACAGGTACTAGTTGTTATACAGTTAAATACTACAAATTTTAAACAATTCAGGAATCTTCATAGTTTATACAAAAACATGTTACAAGCATTAGATAAGATATTTTAGACTGTATGTACAAGACTTCATTAGTAACTAGAAAGTAATTGTTAAACAAATGCATACTTCAAGTTTCAACAGTTCAGCAATGCTCACAGTTTAAACAATACTTGTTGCCTGCCTTAGGTAGGATGCTTTAGAATTATATGCAGAAGAATTTAACTAGAGATAATTTAAAATACCTCTTAGGATAAGATATGTTTTTGCCATGGATAGGCCTTGATCTAAAAATACACAGATAGAGCAGGAATTAGGTCTTAAGAGAGGGTATTTGGGATATAGTATGAGATTAGTCTGGATTTGTACAGGGACATAACCAATGGGTTTTAAGATAGTGTTTCAGATTGTGTTTAAAAAGTGTAAATGAAGACAGTGATGTAAGTTCATGGGGGAGTTGGTTCCAATACTTTCCAACTGCATTTGAGAACAGAACATCTCCTGCCATGTTATTAGATTTACATGTTGATACAAGTAGTTTATTAGATGAGCATAAAATTGAAAGGTTCTTATATTAGGTAATGAGACTAGCAAGTATTGGGGTATTGGTAGGTGGGAAAAGGGTTTTGTGTGCAATTGTGAATTGTTTAAAGTGAATGATTCAGAAGCTCTAACCAGCCTAATTGTTTCAGATTATGGCAGTGATCGGTCCTAAAGGAGGAAGAAGTAGCAAATCTGGCAATGCTATTGTAAGTGTTGGCTAGCTTGTTAAGGTTATTTTTTGACAAGTTAGTATATATGGAAGAAGCATAAAGAAGTGTGGAGATAAGGTGGGAATAGGCAATAGTGGTTCTGGCTAGTGGGGAGAGAAAGGGTTTTATCCTATAGAGGAAGCCTAGTTTCCTGTTGACAGTTTTTATGGTATTGTTGATATGGGTTTCAAAGTTCAGATCATCAATGGTTACCCCTAGAAGTTTAGTTGTTGGATCGGGAGATATGAGTGTACCATTATTGGATAAGACTGAAAAGTTCATTGGGAGTGATTTTTTGGGGGTTCAAGAGGAGGCAGCGTTGTAGAAACCAATTTTCTGTTTTATTGAACATTGTCTGAGTTAGAGTCTGTAGTTGGGATTGAGATTTAGCCGAGCAGATTATTGCTGAATCATCTGTGTATTGTGCACAGTTAGTTAAAGGAATAGCTAGGTTGAGGTCATTGATAAATATTGAGAAAAGGAGGGGGCCCAATATAGAGCCCTGAGGAACACCTAGGGTAACTGGGAGATGGGATGAGAGGTTGTTGTCCCATAGCACTGCCTGCTGTCTATTATCAAGGTAGGACTGGAACCATTTTATAGTCTTTGTGTCCAGAGAGAAGGATTTTAGAATATTGAGAAGTAAGTGGTGGTTGACCATGTTGAATGCTTTTGAAAGGTTGATGGAAAGTGCTGAAGAGAGAAGACTGTTATTACGGTTTTTATTGATGCTGTCAGTGAAGGATAGGAGTGCAGTTGCTGTACTGTGGAAAGACCTGAAGCCATGTTGAGATTTGGCCAATAAATTGTTCTGGAGTAGGTGGTCTAGTAACTGTCTGTGGCTGCACTTTTCCATTATTTTAGCTAATGGGGAAAGTAGAGCTATGGGACTATAGTTTGAATATTCTCTGGAGTTTCCTCCCTTGTGCAGGGGGATTAATGTAGGTGATTTTCCAGATGGTGGGAATAGTGCTTTCTTGTATGGTTCTATTTATCAGCAATGATACAGGATAAGCTATGACTTTGGCTAACTTTTGCAGGTCTTCAGCAGGTAGCTGGTCAGCTGAGGGGGTAGTAGGTTTTAGTTTACTTAAGAGGTTGCAGATGAGGGAAGTTGGGACAGGCTGCAGGTTTAGAGTTGGGAGAGAGTTAGTAGCATTGGTTGGAAGGGCAGATCTATCGGCTGTTAGTTGATTTGCAAGTGTTTGGATGGTCTCAGTGAAGAAGATATTAAAAGCATTAGTAGCTTGCTTTGGATTGTCATAATCTGATCCCATAGGGGGTGGTGTTGCTAATTGGCCTGGTTGAAGTAGTCTGTTTATGCTAGCCAGGAACTTTTGTGGATTATTTTGGTTGGTCTGTTGGAGGTGGAAGTAAAAATTTTTTTAATCGTCGAGTAAAGCTTTCTTAGTCTCATTTCTTTTTTGCCTGAATTGTTGTTGGTCTACAGGGTTTATAGTTGTTCTCCATAGTGCCCAAACTTTATTTCTCTGTTGAATTTTCTGCCTGGTTTTCTTTGTAAGCCATGGGGCGGGTTTAAATTTAATTTTGATGGAACGCTTTGGTGCATGGTGGTTAAGGATTGTTAAGAATTTTGAGTTAAAGTAGCTTGTTGCTTCGTCAAGTGGGAGGTATTTTATAGTTGACCAATCACATTCTTTTAGTCCAGCTTGGAAGTTACTGGGGTTAAAGTTTCTGTTGCTTCTTATTGTTTTACATATGGTTGGATTGTGTGAGCGCGACCTTTGCCTGATTATGTAAGTGAGAGAATGGTCACTTACATAGTCAGGGAGGGTCCCTACATTATAGGGTTGTTTGTGATTATTAGAATCCAGTCTAGGATGGATTCTTTGTTATTGGGTTTATTAATTTTGATTGGTGTGAGTGTAAAGGAATAATTGTGAGAGGAATTAGTGTGGATACCATGTGTAACAGGCTGATTATAAGAAAGTTGCAAGCAATGTGTAATTGGTGTGAGTGTAAAGGAATAATTGTGAGAGGAATTAGTGTGGATACCATGTGTATCAGGCTGTGATGTGTGTTTGGAGCAAGAATGGAGCCACTGAGAGTTTAGGCAGACTTTCATTTTGTCCTACAAAAAGTGAATGATTTGCTTTGTGGGGTCTCCATGATGACTGCAAGATTTTGTTATTATTAGGAAATTGGGTGTGCAAGATCTTAGATTTCTACCTGGTAAATATTTTTGGATGATGTCAGATCCTTTAGAGCACTTTAGTTTAAAAACTGCAAGTTATGAGTAGTCTTAGCAGTGTAAAGGTTAGAGAGCTATGTAATTCCAGCTACTGAAGTTCTGCTGCAAATCTGGCTATTTTGCTCAACCTTTGGTTCACAGAATTTGCAAATGAATATAATAAAAACAACCAGATAGCACTCGAAAGTTTAATAAACCAACAAGATCAATCACAGTTAATCACTTTCATCTTCACACATCATCAGAACCATGAGGGAAACTTTCAAGAAAACCAATAAAGCAGGTAAAAAGCAACGTCTTTCGGCTTTTCCTGGTTAGGGGTCGCCACTAAAGAACAAGTAAAAAAAAAAAACACACCTCTAATTTTAACCAATCAACAATCTAAAATATAAACCAATCTCATAGGGTATTCAGATCTTTAAAATATAGTTAACCAATCAAATTGGTAACCAATGAAAGACTTGAGAATACAAACTGAACAAATCTGGTCGATAACCAACCAAAGACTTGAAAATGAAAATTAGGCCAATCACCAATTGAGACAGAAGGGAAAATAGTAGAACAGGTTAACATCTTCAAGTATCAGGGAGGGGTGGTTGAGGAGAAGTCTGAATGAGGAAGTCATAGCTCGAATCAGATGGGCTGCAGCTAAACGGCACAATGTGTCAGGGTAGTATATGGCAGAACACCGCCAAAGAAGCTGAAAAGGAAGGTTTAAAAAATCAGTGGTGTGATCAGGACTACTGTACGGTACAGAAACCTGTTCAGTAAAGGCACAGCAGCAGTTGAGGAAGCTAGAGGTGATGGAGATGAAGTACCTCAGAAGGGTTGGTAGGATGCACACTGTGGGACAGAAAAAGAAATTAAGACATCAGAACAGAAGCCAAAAAATATCCAACTGCAGAGAATGTCACACAGAACAAATTACAGGGTCCAGGCACATGCAGAAAAGCATGAAGACAATACGGTGAAAGACAGACAGGAAGAAAGCAAAAGGAAACAAGGGCATTCAGCAAAAAGAGATTGTGTGAGAGAAGAACAGTGCCACTGAACAGAGAGAGATGGACAGAGTGGACATAATCCCCATGACGAAAACAGGAAAAAGGGACGATGAAGAGAATTAGAAGAAGGTGCGAGTCTGTTGATCATTTTACAAGAAGCTTAAAGTGATCATGTAGACTTTGATGTTGGGAGGTAGCAGAGCAAATCAACACAGAATCATCAGCATATTGCACTAGACTTGAGGTAGAATGATGAGTATATCATTAACAAATATATTTAAAAAGGTTGGGTACAATATGGACCCTTGTGGAATACCAGTGCTAGCTGGGTTAAAAGTTAGAATGCGTTTGAAACCATCTTACTCTCTGCGAATGTTTTATGAGGTAATTCTGGAAAAAAATTTAATGTAGATAGGTTGAGGTCCATTATAGCTAGTGTCTGAAAAAGTAGAGATCTAAACAAACTGAGGCAGTTGAGACGTCTTTTTACTCTGATTTATGACACGGATAAAAGATATCTCAGTTTCAGTGAAAAAAAACATGGAAGAAGCCGTATTATATACAGAAAAGCAGATTACTTGCTGGAAGGTAGGAATTGCATCTGAATGCATTTCTTCAGTATTTTGAAGAGAGGTAATAAAAACGCAGTGGGTCTAAAATTAGTATATTACTTTGTGAAACTTCTTTATGCAGCAGTATTATGTACAACTGTTTTCAGAGCAGTAGAACATATTGTGCCAATATGGATCTATTTACAAGTGTACAGAAATGGTGTATGCTGTTAAACTGTTAGGAATCTCTAGGCATTCTGAAGGTAGTAAATTTAGGACAAGTGAAGTGTTTTTTTAGTTTTTTTTTTTTCTCGTATGTAGGAGTTGGCTATGGGACAGGTAATAGTTTGTGAATTTTTATCACCTAGGTTTTGTACAGCAGAATTTGCTATGCTTATGAAATGTTTGTTAAAGATGTTGGCAATGTTTACGTCAGATAAACAGATACCCTACCAGCTTAGGGTTAGTGTTACAGTTGATTTCTGTTTTGTGGAAGTAGGATTGTTTGTTTTCTGTTACAAGTTGCTTAACTTGGTTTCACAGTGTGCTATAAAGATGCCTTGATTTTGATGTTAATATTTGACACTGTTACTAAGTCTGCGGGGGGTCTCTATCTAGGTGATCCAGTCTTTGGGAGGCCAGATGACCCCAACTGGCCTCCTCTGGCATTTCTTAGGTTCATAGGTGTTTATTAGGCTAACAACCACAGGTGCCTTTTTAAGCCTAGCCATGGATCCCAAATCACTGACAAGTTCTGATACCCTTGATAAGTATAAGCATGGGCCTGGGAGATGAACTATTTACAGGTTGCTTGTTTGCATTAAAGACATAAGTGCCAAACCAGGGATGAATTTCTGGTTTCCCGTCCAAATTGCACCTGAATTGGGTTAAGGAGGAACTCTGCTTTACATGGATGGGCAGCCTGTTCCATACACGGGGTAGTCTTTGGGATACATACCTATCTCTCCAGCAGGTCCTATTTATATCACAGGCAAGGTTCAAGTCTTTAGAATGGGTAATTCTGGTACTGTTTGTTTTGTAGATATGCAGGAGGTCCATCAGAGTGGGGTCTGACAATGCCCTGTATGCCAGGCATAGATCTCCCCTCAAAAGCCTGTAGGAGACAGAATACAGGGATAGGGCCTTGAGGCAGTCGGCATACGACATATTACTTAAACCCTGTATTCTTTTAGTGAGGAACATCTGTGGACGTTCCAGTTGTTGGATATGTCTGACTAGGTACATACCAAAGGGGGTCTGATGAATGCCAAATACAGTGGAACAATGACTTCCTTGGACTTAGATGCCATACCTTTGTTTATAAGCTGCGCAACACAGAATTATTTCCTCACCACTGTAGACATGTGATGATCAAATGCTAGCTTAATATCTGTGTGTGTCCCTAAGTCCCTGACTATTGGGTCAACTCAAAAGGGTGTGCTGTCACTATGACAGTTATCAGGGATGGATGACTTCCCAAAGGTTACTATTATGCATTTCTTGACCGCAACTCCAATCTGTGATATATAACAATATGTATCCTGTTTTTTGCTTATTTTTTACTAGTTATTGCTTATTCTAAACATTTATAGCACTTTTTATTGTCTGTTGCCTACTATTTTTTTACTGTATTTTATTGCTATAAACTAATCTGCACTATAGTACTGAAACTGTCTGCCTTACAGGGCTTGTTAAATCCCTGTTGTTACTGTCACACTTTATAAAGCTTTTTTTAGCTAGTTTCACTGTGTAAAAGGTATTAACTGGAAATTTTCTCAATTTGTTAAGCATCTGTTTGCTCTGATTTCCTGCCAAGGAGTGTACCACATAACTGATTTGTTTGCAGTTAAAAACATTCTCTAGAGCTTCCTTCTTCTTTATCTGTTTAAAACTTTAATTTAGTGTCTCACTGCTGTTTTTCTTCTGTGATAAATATTTCTGTAGTGTTTCCTGCCTAAAAAATAATAGCTAGTAGCATAGTTTCCCACCCTCCCCCTATTGGTGTCTTTCTTATACTTGGTAGCTTTGCAGCTGCCCGCCCCTAGTGTAAATTTGATCTGAGACATTCCTCCCAGTCCAGTGTCATTATTTCATTCTACCTATTACAGAGAGAACATTTGGAAAGGCCAACCCCCTTAGTTTTTATCTCCCTTCTCCCTTTCTGCTTTACTAACAAAAAAAAAAACAAACAAAAAAAAAAAATTTATTCAGCTGCTTTTACAGTATTTGTGCTTCCTCCTCCTACTCATCACTTTATCTTGTTTTTTTCTGCTACTTGTTCTCTGAAGTGTTCAATTGCATCCATAGCTGGCCTTTGGCATAAGCCAACTAGGCGGCGCTTTTCCAGTATTTATTTGGTATAGGTAAACCAGGATGGGGGCACCGGGAAGTGTAGTGGGGGGCGCTGTGGAGCCCTTTTGCCAAGGGCATCAGCTGACCTAAGGCCGCATCTTCTCTGCTACATTTATTACTACTAGCTTGTAGCCTGTTTAAAATTTACGTGTTATTCTAAACCTCTTAGTTTTGGTTTAAGCACTTGGGCTTTAGGCCTACTCCTTAGCTCTCCCTGGCCTCTCTCCATCAGATTCTGACAAATATGGATGGACAATTTCCTACGGTTTCTCCTGCCAGCCTGGTTGGTATGGGCATCCTGAGACAGTGTAGCAGCTGCCTCATGTACACGGACAACCATCTACTATTACCACCTAAGAACGCAATTTGTGAGAGATTCAATTGCATAAAGAAGCTACAGTCTATGGTCTCTCCCTCGCAAGCCAGTATATCTGGCACTGAGAAGGCTGTCAACACAATCATTACACCTCAACCACCACCCACAACTACACAGCACACCCACATATGTCCAGGTTCTCAACAAAAACAAACCCAAACAAAGAAGACCTCAGAGACAAAAACACACGAGAACCCCACAATCCTCCACACCACATAAAATGTAGTCCGCACCCCAGTGTCTTGCAACCACTAAGGCCTAATTATAAATCCAACATATTAGTCATAGGAGACTCCTTTGTGAGACACACAGATATGCCTCTCACCAGGCGGGATACGGAGAAAGTCACGGTTAGTTGTTTGTCAGGTGCCAGAATCCGCCATATCACACATGCACTCAGGTCTCTCAACAACAGGTACTGTTATGACTCTGTCATAGTCCATGTTGGCATGAACGACTTGAGATGTACCTCCCTGGACTATATGAAGGAACACAGCATTGAGCTCACTGAATATGTGTCCCAGGTAGGTATGTCCCTAGCCTTAAGCAGCATTCTACTGTCACCCAGAATGATGTCTCAATAAAAACAGAAAATGATTGACTAACAATTGGCTTAGTTTCTGGCGTCATTCCAGGGGGATCCACTGCTCGACAGCCTGGGAAGATATGATTGACAGACCATGATGCTTTGCTAGAGATGACCTGCCTCTGTCTCACTTGGGCTTCAGGCTTCTGGCAAAGGCCCTTGCCTCCCCCATAGTGCCTTTTTTTAGGAAAAGTCATGTGGTCGATACTACCAACATAAAAATCTCAACAAAACACAAATTAAAGGTCATGCTGCTAAATGCTAGGAATCTAAACATGAAACTGCACTTATTGCAAGCATTCTTAACCCTGAAAGATGCTGACATTTGTGCAGTCACAGAAACCTGGTTCAAAGCTGCGGAGACCACCCCAACCTTACCTGGTTACTCATCCTATCATACATTCAGACCTGAAAATGTGAGCAACAAAGCCAAAGAAGGTGGAGTTTCAATATATATTAAAAACACACACACACACCTCCAGGCTGGTCAAACATTATGATGCACACGAGACACTTAAGGTGCAGTTAACCACTGACAAGACCCCCTATTCAAATAATAGCTGGCTACAGGCCCCCAAATTTGACTCAAGATGCCCACTCCACCTATCTGGACCTCTTCAAATCTATCAAGATTCAACTCTTTATCCTAATCATGAGTGGCTTTAATTGCCCAACCATAGATTGAAAAAACTACTCATGCCAGAACACAAATGGCCAGAGATTCCTTGATTTTATCAATGCAAATGCCTTGGAACAGCTTTGGAACAGCTAGTTGATACCCCCCACAAGAGGTGATAATATCTTGGACTTGGTATTAACCAACATAAGTAACCATTGCAGTACCCCTACAGTAACATCCTCCCTGGTAAGATCCGACCATAAAGCAGTCACTATCTCCCCTGACCCCCCCCCCCCCCAGTTAGGGTCAAACAAAAAAACTTCTCCAAAGCTGATTACAACCTCCTGAAGGATGGTATAAACAGCTTCACACCCCCCCCCTCCCTCACTGCAGAAACTGGCACCAATGTCCAAATCTACATCAAAGTACTATACGAGCATTTATACAGCTGCAGGGAATCAGGAACACCTGACAGGGCAAAATCATCCTCCGCAAGGAAGAGTAAACCTGTCTGTTGGACATCTGCAATAAATAAACTCTATAACAAAAGGGAAAAAAATGCTGTCCAGGACCAAGAAGGAGCAGCTGCCCAATTGGACGCAATCTCTCCTTAGCCTAAACAAGCAAACAAGAGCATTAATGAAATCCTTTAAAGCCAACTTCGAGTCCAAATTGGCCACATCTACTAGATACAATCATAAGGCTTTCTTCACATATGTCCGCAATCTCAAAGGAAGCACCCAGATCTCTTTAGAACTGGTGGTCAAGGACACCATATACACAAATGTTGTAGACATAGCCAATCTACTGGATGACAGATTCAGCAAAAACTTCTCCCCTCTGTCACCTCATCAGTAAATCAGGACATCTACAGTACCTGCCCCCCACCCCTTATCTCTAGGGAACAGGTCATCACTACCCTCTCAAAGGCGAAAAATACAGCCTCCTTGGGACCAGATAACATCCCAGGCTACATCCTACATGAACTCAGGCATGAACTTGCAGCATCATTAGGCACCCTATTCAACCAAAGACTGAGTACCAAGCTTTGTCCCAGCCGAGTGGAAGACTACCACTGTCATCCCTTTACACAAAGGTGGAGCATTCACCAATTCAGGAAATTACAGACCCAACAGGCTAACTAGCCTGATCTGCAAGGCCATGGAATGGATTATCATAGGTTCATAGGTGTGCACTAGGCCAATGGCCATGGAGCCTTTACAAGCCAAGCCCACAGAAGTGCCCTGGCATCATGCCACCACCAGTTCCCAGTGCCTCTATCAAGTGCACCCACTGGAGTGATCCCCAGGATGAACTTTCTATTTCCCATCCACTCATCAAGATTTCTCTTGAAAAGGGCTAGGGAGGTGCTCTGCTTGACATGTATGGGAAGTCTATTCCAAAACATGGGCAGTCTCTGGGTTATGAACCTGTCCCTCCAGCATGTTCTGTTGATTGTGGTAATGAGGTTGAAGTCTCTGGAGCGTGTGGTACGGAGGGATTGGGATTTCTTTAGGTATAACATTTCTAACAGGGCTGGGTCAGACATGGCTTTGTAAGTCAAGCAGAGATCGCCTCTTAATAGATGATATGAGACAGAGAAAAGCTGGAGTTTTTAAGTCTGTCCATGTAGGGTGTGTGTTTAAGGCCTAGGATCCTCTCTGTGAGGTACTTTTGTGGCCTTTCCAGCTGTTGCAGATGTTTAGTACGGTACATGCCAAATGGGGCATTATACTCTATGATTGGCCTAATGATGGAAGAGTAGAGAGAGATGATGACTTCTTTCTTCCTGGATGCAAAACCCTCGGTAACGAGATGTGCCACACAGAAGGAATTTCTGACCACAGTGGCAATGTGGTGGTCAAAGGAGAGGTTGCTGTCAACCTGTGTCCCCAGATCTCTTATAACGCCTTTAGTGTTCAGCGGGCTACCAATGTGGTAATTAGTGGGAAATGAGGTTTTTCCCAAAGGGAATGACGACATTATTTGGCATTAAGCTTAAGACCATGGTTTCGACACCAGTCGTTGGTCTCAGTGAGGCCTTTCTGTAGGATGGCTACATCACTTGGGGAGTTAATAATGGTTCCCAGCTTTCAATCATCGCCAAACATGGTAAGCCAGAGTCCCTCCATGTTGGCCTGGACTTCTGAGAAGTAGATGCCAAACAGGAGAGGACCCAGGACCGAACCATGTGGGACTCCACTCGTGACTGGTCCACAGTCTGACTTGGAGTCCGCTACTTTCACACTGTGGGTTCTATCTGTGAGCCAATTTGCAACCCACCTAGTGATATAGGGGTTGATGCCTAGTTTGGTCCTGAATGGGGAATGGTATCAAAGGCCTTGGCCAGACCGAGGTAGGCTGTATGAACTGCCTTTCCCTCATCCACAGCTCTGGTGACTTGACTCAAGTCAACCAGGTTGACCAGGCATGATCTACCCTTCACAAAACCAAACTGAGTGAGATCCAGAGTTTAAGAGATTCCCTATATCCTTGTTAATTAAGTCGATGATGATGCGCTCCATAGCCTTATATATCACACTTGTCAGGGTAATGGGGCGACTGGTAGTCACTCCCCCTTTATGGAGAGGGATGACTGTAGCAGTGCGCCATTCAGTGGGGACAAAGCCTGAGGTGAGGCGGTGACTGAACAGGACACACAGGTGAGGTGCCATTTCACTTTGTAGTTCATGTAGAACACAGCCAGGGATATTGGGTCCCATGGAAGCTGTATTCTTGGCCTTGGACAATGCAGCTTTAACCTGTGCTGCAGTAATGCTGGGTGCCTGGCATTCTTCCAGTATTCTGATCGGTCCTTTGGGGGGGGGGTAAAGCTGCCACTGAATCTGTCAGTCAGTATGTTGGCAATATCTGTTGGCTCAGTATAGGAGGTACCATTGTGTAGTAACTCAGAGCAAATCTGGGTATTGCCGTGGAGATTCTTGTTAGAACTGTAGGCGGCTTTGTGGTTGTTTTTAGTGTTTGCTGCAGTTCTGCCTTCATATCTAGATTCAGAGGTTTTGATGAGGGATCTCACCATTTTGTTGAGGCTAATAAGGAAGTTTTTTCCAGTCTTGGGACTTCATCTTTTCCTGTAACAGTTTCTGCATTCTGTTGTAGAGTTTGTTAATGGCAGGGGACCACCAGATTGGCTTCCTTTTTTTGGACGAGAGCATCTTGGTTCTGTTGGGTATGGCTAGCTCCATGCATTTATGTACGTGTTCATACAGTGCACTGGCGTATGATTGGGCGGTCATGCACATGGGTTTCATGAAGTTAGCCACCTCTGTTTTTAGGAGTCCAAAGATTTGCAGAAGTTTTTCATGGTGGTTACCTTTGCTGGTGGTGTGGCTGAGATGTGGATTTCCATGGTAATTAGTCTGTGGTCGGATCTAACCGGGGAGGAATTGACTACTGGTGTTGAGCAACAGTTGCCCATGTTAGTAATAACCGGGTCAAGGATGTTGCTTCCTCTAGTGAGGGTAAGAATGGGCTGGTCCAGCGCATTGGAATTAATGAATTCCAGGAAGCATTATGCAAGTTTATTGGTGCATGAGTAGTTTTCCCAGTTGATGGGAGGGGTAGTTGAAGTCACCCATTATGACAATGCTGGGTTGGACCCTAATAGATTCCAGGGTGCTTAGGAACGTGGAATAAGAGTCTTGGGACATGACTGGGGACCTATAGCAGGTTACGACCTGAATCGCTGTCTTACCCACTGTTAGTTGTACCTGAAGTATCTCCAATGCAGTATGCTGGGCTATTAGTCTGGAGGTGTGCATATTCTTTATGGAGACACCACCGCCTTTGGAACTTTGGTCCATTTTCTGGAACTCATTAACAGGGACATTGGCAACCTCCAAACACTCAACCCCACACAGTTTGGCTTTGTCAAGGGGAGGCCATGTCTATTAAATCTGGTTGACTTCTCTGAGACAGTCACCAAAGCCATGGATGAGGGGAAGACTGTGAACACCACCTACCTTGACCTGGCCAAAGTCTTCGACACTATTCCCTACTTGGGCATAGTAGATAAACTCTCTCAACTAGGCATAAATCCATGTTACCAGATGGGTAACAAACTGGCTCACTGGTAGAACCCACCTAATCAAAATAGGGGAAGCCACCTCAAGCAGACCTGTAGCAAGCAGTGTACCCCAGGGATCGGGGTCTTGGAGCCTCTGTTATTCAGGATATACTTCTTTGGAGTGCAAGCCAAAACCAGTGGGCTATGGCTGACCACGTTTGCAGACAACTTGCAAGCTAGGCGCAGTCATCAGTTCCTCAAATGACGTTGACGTCCTCCAAATCTCACCCAAACAAATGACTGGTGCCAGAAACATGGCCTCAAGCTGAATGCCAAAAAATGCATCATCATCCCCTTTGGGGAGAGTGACGTCCCCACATATCACATTAATAACAACATCCTAAGGACACAATCAGTACTGAGGGATTTGGGCACCCAGGTTGATAGCAACCTGACTTTTGACCACCACGTTGCTTCCATTGTACGGAAAAGCTTTTTACATGGCCCACCTCATAAGTAAGGGTATCTCATCCAGGGACAAAGAGGTCATAGGGTCCCTGTATTATTCCCTTATAAGGCCAATTATTGAGTACAATGCCCGCTTAGGCATGTACCTCGCAATGCACATGCAGCAGCTGTAGAGACCACAGAGGTTCCTCAGCAGGAGAATCCAGGGCCTCAAACACCTACCCTACACAGGCTAAAAGCCCTGAACCTCTACTCAGTATCATACAGACTCCTCAGAGGTGACCTCTGTCTGGGATACAAAGCAATCTCGGATCCCACCTTGATGGGACTGCTGCATATCCGCAAGTCAAGCTCCACTCAAGCAACCCGTATGCGTGACCTCAACCTGGTCTATGATATCAACAGGACTTATTGGCAGGACAGATTTGTGTCCCAGAGACCCCCCCCCAATCTGTGGAATAGACTCCCTCTCCACGTCAAGCAGAGTACCTCATTATCCCTTTTTAAGTGCAACCTGGATAACTGGATGGGAAACAGAAAATACACTCCTGGGATTCCACCTGCATCCCTGCTGGACAGGGGCTCTGAATGCTGACTTGTCTAAACATTGTCTAAACTATTGGCTAGGCTTATAAGGGCCTCTGGGCCAATAGCCTAGCAACCTCCTATGATCTTATTTAATTTTAGTCCATGGCTCTGACACCAGTTGTCTGTGTCAGCCCCTCCTGGAGAACATTTGTGTCAGTGTGAGATTCAATGACAGCACCTAATTTGCAATAATCTGCAAATTTAATCAGCCAGAGACCAATGATACTGGCCTTGACTTCTGAGAAGTAAATGCCAAAAAGGAGCAGTCCAAGGACTGATCCCTGAGGGACTCCACTTGAGACTGGCCTCTTTGTAGAGGTGGACTCCCCAATTCTGACTTCCTGGGACCTGTCAGTGAGCCAGTGGCTATACACTGGGTGACATACAGGTTTGTACCCAACCTCCTGAGTTTGTCAACAATGCCCAAGCGGGGTATTATGTCAAATGCCTTGGCCAGATCAAGGTAGGCAGTGTGAACGATTTTGCCCTCATCCATTGCTCTGGTACCCTTCTCAAAGACGTCCATTAAGTTGAGTAAGCATGATCTGCCCTTGACAAAACCAAACTGGGTTGGATACAGTGTTTGGAGGTTTACTATATCTCTACTGATCATCTCCATGACAATTCTTTCCATGGCTTTATACAAGACTAGTGAGACTTATAGGTCTGCATTTTCAAGGGTCTGTAGATGGCCCACCTTTGTGCAAAGGGATGACTGTTGCCTTTCTCCATTCATGAGGCATGAAGCCTGTTTGGAGGCTACAGGTAAACAGTAATTCCAGAGGCCCTGATAGGTCATGTTTCATGCTATTTAGAAGGCATTCTGGGATACTGTATGGGCCCACTGACATAGTGTTCTTGGTCTTAGAGAAAGCATTAAGGACCTTTTCCCTAGTGATAGTAGGGGGAGTTGTACTTGATATTTCCTGAGGGAAGGTTGAGGGGGAGAGAGGAGTAAAGTTGGAGCTGAATTTATCAGCCAGGAGGTTTGCTATATCTTCTGACTCAGTATAGGTGTCTCCATTTGCAATAAGCTCTTCACACAATTATGTATTGCCTTTGAGGTTGCGGACATAGCTAAAGAATGTTTTGTGGTTGTCCTTGGCCTGGGAGGCCAAACATACCTCAAATTTGGCTTTGGTAGACTTGTTTGTTTAGTTTGATGAGAGTGCTTTTATCCTGCTGGGTGCTGCACCTCCTAATTTTTGCCATGATTTTCTTCCTCCTGTTCTACATCCGATTTGATTTTGTGATTCCACCAGGGAGGCTTGTTTTTGAATTAGTTCTGTACTTCTTCCTGGTGGGTACAGCTGCCTCTATGAAGCTATTAACATGCTTGTACTGGGTTTCTGCGAACAGTTCTGCATAGGCAGAAGTGTTCTTGGAGTTTATGGGGTTTGCAGTTTTGCCAGTTTTTACTTAATAGCAGGAGGTTAGCCTTAGAATAGTTCCTGAATATTCCTGGTTTAGCTGGGGGTTCAGGTTTTACTTTTACTTCAAAGGAGGCCATTTTGTGGTTTGACCTTACCAGCGAAGGCATTACAGCAAGGGGTGTGCAGCACTCTCCCATATTAGTGAGGACTAGATCCAGTATGGTTGCACCCTTGGTCAGTGTATTGACTATCTGGTCCAGGGAGTTTGTGTTTACAAAATCCAGGAATCTCTGTGCATGAACATTTCATGTTGTATAGGATTCCCAGTTAATAGTGAGGTAATTAAAGTCAATCATACACATGGCATTGGGTTGGATGGTTAGTGTTTCTAATAAGTTTAAATACATGGTATGGGTTTCCTGGGTCATAGAAAGGGAACTATAGCTTGCAAGGAAGTGATACTGGATTTTAAGTATGGTGATTTGACAAGTGCATTGTCCTGTTTGACCAGCCTTGAAGTATATTTATTTTTGATGTAAACAGACACACCTTCACCTTTAGTCCCTGCCTGTGAAGTAGCTTGTCTAAATGTGTGGAAGGCATTATAACCTTGCACTGCTGGCTGGTGTGCTCTCTGTGGCTTTAAACCATGTCTCACTGATGTATTATCTAGGGTAAAGAGAGCTTTCTAGGGAGTGGAGTTTTTCTTTAGGCTCCTAGCACTGAGCAGTAATACCTTTAGATTTTCTTGGTTTGGATTTGCTATGTTGGAAGTACTTCTAGTTTGGCATTGCCTAAAAAGGCACTTTGGGGGAAGACAATGTTTTAGCTAATATTCAAAAGCCTAGGGGGGAGAGGTGCAGACCATCCCTGGCAAAGCAACATGGTCTGTTGACCACCTCCTTTCATGCTGACTAATATTGCACTCCCTTAGAATAACACGAGAAAGTAAGCCAGTTATTCTTCTTCTTTCGGCTGCTCCCATTAGGGGTCGCCACAGCGGATCAGCCGTTTCCATTTCTTCCTGTCCTCTGCACCTTGCTCTGTCAAACCAACCACCTGGATGTCCTCCCTCACCACATCCATGAACCTCATCTTAGGCCTTCCTCTTTTCCTGTTACCTGGCAGCTTCATCCTTAGTATCTTTTTCCCAATATACTCTGCATCCCTCCTCAGCACATGTCCAAACCAAAGTAATCTTGCCTCTCTGGCTTTGTCTCCAAACCTTCTAACCTGGGCTGACCCACTAATATACTTATTCCTAATCCTGTCCATCCTTGTCACACCCAGTGGAAATCTTAACATCTTCAGCACTGCCACGTCAAGCTCTGACTCCTGCCTTTTTGTCACTGTCTCCAAACCATATAACATAGCTGGTCTCGCTACCCTCTTGCAGACCTTCCCTTTCACTCTTACATGTACTCGTCTGTCACAAATCACTCCTGACACTCTTCTCCACCCACTCCATCCTGCCTGTACACTCATCTTCACCTCTCTTCCACACTCACCATTACTCTGAACTGTTGATCTCAAGGACTTAAACTCATCCACCTTCACCACCTCTACTCCCTGCATCCTCACCATTCCTCTATCCTCCCTCTCATTCACACACATATATTCTATCTTAGTCCTGCTGACCTTCATTCCTCTTCTCTCTAGAGCATATCTCCACCTCTCCAGGGTCTCACTACAGATCACAATGTCATCTGCAAACATCATAGTCCACAGGGACTCCTGCTTGATTTCGTATGTCACCCTGTCCATCATCATTGCGAATAAGAAAGGGCTCAGAGCTGATCCTTGATGTAATCCCACCTCCACCTTAAATGCATCCATCACTCCCACCGCAGACCTCACCGCTGTCACACTACCCTTGTACATACCCTGTACCACTCTTACATACTTTTCTGACACTCCCGACTTCCTCATACAATACCACAACTCCTCTCTAGGCACCCTGTCATATGCTTTCTTTGTTCACAAAGACACAATGCAACTCTTTCTGACCTTCACTGTACTTCATCAACACTCTCAGAGCAAACATCGCATCTGTAGTGCTCTTTCCTGGCATGAAACCAGACTGCTGATCACTAATCATCACCTCCCTTCTTAACCTAGCTTCCACTACTCTTTCCCATAACTTCATGCTGTGACTGATCAGTTTAATCCCTCTGTAGTTAATACAGCTCTGCACATCACCCTTATTCTTAAAAATCGGTACCAAAACACTTTCTCCATTCCTCAGGCGTCCTCTCACTTTCTAAGATTTCATTAAACACTTTAGTTAAAAACTCCGCTGCCATTTCACCTAAACACCTCCATGCTTCCACAGGTATGTCATCTGGACCAACAGCCTTTCCATTCTTCATCCTCTTCATAGCTATCCTTACTTCCTCCTTGCTAATCCACTGCACTTCATGATTCACTATCCGCACATCATCCAACCTTCTCTCCCTCTCATTCTCTTCATTCATCAGCCCCTCAAAGTACTCTTTCCATCTGCTCAGCACACTCTCCTCGCTTGTGAGTACATTTCCCTCATTATCCTTTATCACCCTTACCTGCTACACATCTTTACTAGCTCGGTCCCTCTGTCTAGCCAATCAGTACAGGTCCTTTTCTCCCTCCTTGGTATCCAACATTTCATACAACTCTTCATACGCCTTATCCTTTAGTCTTCACCACCTCTCTCTTTGCCATGCACCTCATCTCCTTATACTCTTGTCTACTTTCTTCATCTCTCTGACAATCCCACTTCTTCTTCGCCAACCTCTTTCTCTGTATACTCTCCTGTACTTCTTCATTCCACCACCAGGTCTCCTTGTCCTCCTTCCTCTTTCCAGATGTCACACCAAGCACCTTTCTAGCCATCTCTCTTACTAGCTCTGCTGTAGTTACCCAGCTATTCAGTAACTCTTCACTGCCACCCAGTGCCTGTCTTAACTCTTCCCTGAACTCCACCTCACAATTACCCTTTTTCAATTTCCACCTTTTGATCCTTGGTGCTGCCCTCACACTTATCCTCCTCTTCTTGATCACCAATGTCAACCTACAAACCACCATCCTATGCTGCCTAACTACACTTTTCCCTGCCACCACTTTACAGTCTCCAATCTCCTTCAGACTGGCCCTTCTACATAAGATATAATCTACCTGTGTGCATCTTCCTTCACTCTTGTATGTCACCCTATGCTCCTCCCTCTTGTTAAAATACATATTCACCACAGCCATGTCCTCCTTTTTGCAAAATCCACTACCATTTGACGTTCTGCATTCCTTTGCTTAGCACCATACCTACCCATCACTTCCTCACCCCCTCTGTTCCCTTCACCAACATGCCCATTGAAATCTGCTCCAATCACCAGTCTCTCACCCTTGGGTACAGTCATCACCACTTCGTCCAACTCGCTCCAGAATTTTTCTTTCTCATCCATCGCACTCCCAACTTGTGGAGCATATGCACTAATAACATTCAACATTACACCATCAATTTCCAGCTTCACAAACATCACTCTATCAGACATTCTTTTCACCTCCAAAACACTCTTAGCATACTGTTCCTTCAGGATAACCCCTACGCCATTTCTCCACCCATCCACACCACGATAAATCAATTTAAACCAGCCTCCGATACACCTAGCCTTGCTCCCCTTCCATCTGGTCTCTTGCACACACAACATACCAACCTTCCCTCGGTCCATCATATCAGCTAGCTCTCTCCCTATAACAGTCATACTGCCAACATTCAAAGTTCCGACTCAATATCACAGTCCTAGCCTTTACCTACCTTCGGGCATGCCTTCCCCTTCTTCACCTCCTTCCAGAAACTAAGCCAATTATTAGAGTCAATCATCTTTTGTTCGTATTGTGGCTTCATCCTTGGAGAAGGAAAAATGCTGCTTAATGCTAGGCTCATACCAGCCTGAGACCCATATTACGAGAGCTCTATGATGTCTCTCTTCAGTCATTTACACCCACATGGACTATAACTGAGTCATACTGATAATTGTGGTCTAATGAGCGCATGCATAATGTGGCAGATCCTAGACCCTCATAAGTAACCGACTGTAACTTTCTCCTTAGCCTGGTGAGGGGGACATAAGTGTATCTCAAGATGGAATCTCCAATGACTAGGATGTTGAACTGTGTGGTGACTTGCCTTACGGGCTTAGAGGTAGAGGATCCAGGAGATTTAGCTCTATGCGTTGATGAGGGTGTTGTTTTGAAAGAGTGTGTTTGGGGCTGCTGATGGTATTTCTTATGTGTACTTTGTCTAGGAGGTCTTTGTGGTTTAGGAAGGTTACATGTAAGTGCCCCTCATTATATGTACGTCTATATATCTGCTTTGAATTGTGTGTGATGGGTGCAGCATGTGTACTACTGACAAACTTATTGACATTAGCAGTACTTTTTGTGAGAGTTTTGACTCCAGTGACGTGGTGTAAACACATCTCTCACATACCATATCAGTTTGTTTGAGAATTAACTGGTTGTCAGTAAACATAAGGCAATTTCTACATTGCCTCAGGCTGCCCATACCCACCAAGCCTGTAACGGAGACAGTAAGAAAGCTCACATCCATGGCAACAGACCCTTTTTTATTGATTAGACTGTTGGAGTGAGACTATCCATCACTGTCAGGAATATTCAGTTTGCAACTATGTGGACAGTGCTTGTCACTGCAAACTAGTTGCCCTGTGTGCAACTACATATTGGATAAATTTCAGTTGTGCTTTTACAGGAAAAATGTCACTCAAGGTGTCTAAGTCTGTACAGACCACTGCCAAACACTTGAGGGGAAACTAATATGTAGACCCTGAAAATTTAAGGATGAAGTATTTAGAAAGACATTCTGAAGTCAGAAACAAATCAAACGGTGCTTACTGAAAACAAGGAATTAGCTTCTATGGTGCCCTACTCACATACCATACCACTCTTGTCAATTAGTAGGAAAAAAAGGATACAAAATATGAAAGCCTCTTGCAGCATTCATTACATAAAGTTTGTGGGATCTGGAAGCCATCCTTATTTGTCTGGTCACCTAAAGAACCTCTAGTGGAGGAAGAATATGGAAGATCAAAGCCTTGTCCTCATTAATATCCGGAATGGGGAACTGCTGACAGGCATAACAATGCTTCCTCTTGCAGCAGTGTTTCCCACCACACCATGGAGATGATAGGTCTAAGGACAATGAAGAAGCCTGCAAAAACTAGGCAAAGCAGGTGTGACCCTGCAAGGGCCCTCTAACCCTTGTGTTCTGTTCGGAATGTAGGTTCATAGGTAGGTACTAGGCTATCGGCCCGAGGGCATTTATAAGCTTAGCCAGAGTCTGTCGGCTTTCGCCACCCCATTGATTAATTAACTGATCCTCTGTCAAGCAGAGCCAATGAAGTGATCCCAAGGGTGTATTTTCTGTTACCCATCCACTTGTCAAGGTTTCTTCTGAAGAGTGTTAGTGAGGGGCTCTGCCTGATGTAATTTGGAATTTTGTTCCAAAGCATGGAGAGTCTCTGTGACAGGAATCTATCCCTCCAGCATGTTCTATTTATTGTTGTGGCAAGGTTTAGCTCACTAGAGTACGTGGCTCGCAGTGACTTGTATTTCTTTAGGTGGAGCATGTCCATCAATTCTGAGATGGACATGGCTTTGTACGTCAGGCAGAGATCACCTCTGAATAAGCGATATGCCACGGAGTACAGCTGGAGTTTTTTCAGTCGGGCTGCATAGGACATATGTTTGAGACCAGTAATCCTCTTGGTGAGGTACTTTTGTGGTCTTTCCAGCTGTTGGAAGTGTCTTGTGAGGTACATCCCAAATGGGGCACTGTACTCTATGATGGGTCTAATGAGTGACAAGTAGAGGGGCACTATAACCTCTATTTCTAGATGTGAACCCTTTAGTAATTAGATGGGCCACCTAGAAGGATTTCCTAACTACTCTGGCAATATGATTGCCAAAGGAGAGATTACTATCTACCTGGGTCCCCAGATCTCTTATTACCTCTTCTGTATTAAGGGGGCTGCCACCTATGTGGAAATTTGTGGGTGTTTTGTTTTTCCTAAACGGGATGACTATGCATTTTTTGGCATTTAGCTTGAGGCCATGACTTTGACACCAGATGTCCGTCTCAGTAAGGCCCTTTTGGAGAATGTCCGTGTCAGCCAGAGTGTCAATTATGGCTCCCAGTTTGCAGTCATCAGCGAACTTGGCTAGCCATAGTCCTCCTGTGTTTGCCTATACGTCTGAGAAGAATATGCCGAACAGTAGGGGCCCCAGGACCGAGCCTTGCGGGACACCACTTGTGACTGGTTTAGAGTCAGACCTGGAGCCCGCTATTCTTACTGTGTGAGTTCTGTTTGTAAGTCGGTTGGCAACCCATCTCGTGACGTAGAGGTTTATGTTCAGGATGGTGAGTTTTTCTGTAATACCAGAGTGGGGAAAGGCGTCGAAAGCCTTGGCGAGGTCAAGGTAGGCTGTGTGAACCACCTTTCCCTCGTCTATGACCTTGGTGACTGTCTCAAAGAAGTCAACCAGGTTTAGTAGGCATGATCTGCCCTTAAAGCCAAACTGGGTAGGGTCAAGTGTTTGGAAGTTCCCAATGTCTTTGTTAATGAGTTCCATGATGATGCGCTCCATAGCCTTGCAGACCAGGCTAGTCAGGCTTATGGGGTGATAGTTACCATGGTCAGTTGTGGCCCCTCTTTTGTAGAGGAATAACCCTTGCTGTGCGCCATTCTATGGGCATGTAGCCTCTGGAGAGGATGAGGTTGAACAGTGTGTTTAGGTGGGGGGGGTTAGTTCGTTCAAGACGCAGACTGGGACACCATCTGGTCCCATTGACGCTGTGTTTTTGGCTTTTGAAAGGGCTGTTTTCACCTGTGCATCTGTGATTTTTTCGGACACTACACTTTTCCGGTATTATTGTGGGCCCTTTTGGAGGTGAGAGGGGGGTGAAGTTTCCACTGAATCTATCTGCCAGGATGTTGGCAATATCAGTAGGTTCAGTATATTTTGCGCTATTTTGCACTAGTCCAGTGCATATCTGCGAGATGCCACTTAGATTCTTAACATAGCTAAAGAAGGCTTTGTGGTTATCTTTTGAATCCTTGGCTATTTTTCTTTCGAAGTTGGCCTTGGATGATTTCATGAGGGACCTCAGTTTCTTACTGATACTGATCAGGGATGTCTTTCCTTCATGGGATTTGCTTTTTTTCTGAATTAGTTTCCTCATTTTATTGTATAGCCTGTTTATTGCAGGGTTCCACCAAACTGGTTTCCTTCTCTTAGAGGAGTGAGTCTTGGTTTTGCTAGGGATGGCACGATCCATGTATCTTTGTAGGTTGACAGTCAATGATACAGGTGAAGAAAGTGTCCCTTTCCTGAAGTAAAAATCATTGTTGGAACAGGCCCAGAAGGTGGCAAATGCAGGATAGTCTGCAATGTCTGCATTGCAGTGGGCATCAATGTTAAGTTCCAGGCCAACAGAACTTTTCCCAGCTGCCTGAGACTGAAAGCATCGGAGGCTGATATCATAACTAACAGCACACTCGACCCCCAGACCTGACCACCAACATCAACCCAGGACAAAGACTGAGATACTCTCTGACTCCAGGCTCAGTGATGGAATCTGTTACTCTGAGGGCTGGAAGGCCGACCTCAGTGATATCACCACTGGCCCCAATGGAATCAGGGTTAAAACTGATGCCAACAGGATAACCCTTAGCCAAAGTCACTCCCAATGCAGGCAGTATTTGGTGCTGAAGCCACAGACATTGGTGGAAATTTCTTTAAGTTGAAGGCACTAATCTGGAAACCTACAACACCTGAGGTCAAGACTAACACCAGCAACAACACTATTGTTGCAGGGGGCAGTGATGACTGGAGACTGAAGCTGGCCTCACTGGAAATAGCACCTAAATAAAGGTCAGTGGGAGTATAATAGGATACCCCGCAGTAGAGCCTGGCAATGAGAAAATGACTTTGCATTCCATGGCACCACAGGAAGAAGAGGCAAGAGACTACTTTGTTGAATTTAATGAATGGCTTCATCATTTTTTTCAAGTTATAATCTATAAAGGGATGATATGAAGGACTTGGCAGACAATTAAAAGAAACAAAAATTATTCTGGCTTCTGAGTCTGCCAAGGAAGAAAGAGTTTCTCTTCACTAAATTTAAAGGAGAGTCCTCCAATACATAATTCAAAATGGAATTTTAGGAACCTCAGAGGAGGAGAGAAGAAGCCTCTTCTGTCTAGGCTTTAATAAACTGGACCTAGAGAGGAAACGTTAGTCTTATCAGCTCAAGCTCTACCACTTTTATCCATCTTGTGCTTTCTACTATTCCCTTTCATTTATAGTATCCTTAAATTGAGGTTTTTCAACAACAGGCTCAGCTCTTGAGCTCAAAGTGCTTTCCTCTGAAGCTGAGAATGAGGTCAAGTTCCTGCTGGAAGTTTACTTACAACTCTACTTCAGTTCAGAGAAAAAAATGCTTATTCATTTCAATCCCTAACAGTATCAAAGGTAAAGGATTCACATATCTCATACTGTTCACCACAATCAAAATGCCACTCTCCTAAGCAAAACTCATATGAGGTGTTTTGTCCTAGGATGGGATCTTCTTTTGCCCATACCTACATATTTTGGACACTCTACAGTCTAACAAATGCACAGAGAAAAGACAGAGAACCAAACAGCAGCAAAAATCAGTTCTTATTAAAATTGTAGTTTGTCTTTGATAAACCAAAGGAAAAGCAATGAAATACACCAGTCAGTTGAAAAATAATGCTCATAAGACGCAAGTCAAACAGCAAGCTTTTTTAGGGGGTGGGATCTTTTGCCTCCCATACAGCAGACACCCAAGTGCCTTTCCTTGACTGACAGGATAACCTGGAGCCATTTCTCTAATGCTTACTGAACATGCATCAAGAGAGAGAGATTGGAAAAGGAAAGTTGTATCAGGCATTATGGGCATAATTTGTTTTTATTTATTTTAATTTATTTTACATTTGTTGACCAGGATTATCCGACTGAGCTGAAGAGCCCTTTTTCAGAGGAGACCTGGGGAGAAAATCTCCAACATATTATACAATTTTCATTATAAATTAGCATTAAACAGCAATGTTACAGGATTATTACAAGGCATTAAGTAGCAATACAATGTTATACAGTGTCAATAATCAGGAGTATAGCATAACTATTTCAAGATGTATAAAAATAAATATGTCATTAAGATGAGTATAGTTTTTGGGGTAAGTGGTTACAAAAACCCAGTTTTATCATAATGTAGTTGCATGAAGGCAAAACAATTACAACAGAATGTTTCTCTGAGGCAATTTGCTTAACAGATTTTAGAAGACAGTAGAAAGAGTAGTCAAGGAAAATTAGAGAGAGCTAGTGAGAAGAGTAAGTTAAGGGCAGAAAGTAGATTAAGGTATGAGAAGTAGAGGATGTTTAAGGAGGGAGAGTTTAGTGGCAGGACCAGTGACTTTTAAAGTGCTCTTTGGTGGCTGTCTTAAATTGTTTAGGATGTGTAAGAGTCCTGATTTCTAGTGGGAGCCTATTCCAGGAAATAGCGGGGCGATAGCTATACACGTTGCATCCAAATTTAGACTTGGATTTGTAGTAGGTCTTGGTTAGACCTTAGGAGAGGTCTGAAGGGAGAATAATGGGAGATGACAGGGGATAGTGCTGGGCAGTAGGAAGGCTGGTATAGCATAGAATGGATGATCTGGAGCCGAGACAGAAGAATCTGGTAGTGTAATTCAAGCTAGTTTAGGTGTTTTAGAGAGAGACAGTGATGGGATTTGTAGGTTTTTGGCCAGCAAATGTAGCTACCTTGTAGGCAGATTCGAGTTTGGTCAGGACTGCTGAGTTAAGATTTGTGAGAATTGTACATTAGACTGGGTACAAGGTAGGTAAGAGAGAGAGTAATCTTGGCTTCAGAGCTAAGGAATTTCTTCTTATGGTAAAGGAGCCCTAGTTTTGAAGGAGTCTTTTTGATACAGTTATTAACATGGAAGTCAAATTTAAGCTGATCGTCGATGGTTACACCTAAGAGCTTAGTACTGGATTCTACATGAATGGGAGTGTTATTAAGGGACTGTATGGAGAAGTAGGGCTTAATACTGTTGAACTTTTTAGGTAGGAAGAGTAAAAGCTTTGCTTTTTTGGGGTTTAGGATGAGCTGGTTGTTGGAGAGCCATGCTTCAACTAAGTTAAAAGATGCCCGAGTAGCTGAGAAGAGCTTAAAGGGAGAGTTGGCTGTGGTGATAACTGTAGAGTCACCTGCGTATTGCACTAAAGATGACTGATGACTGATGACAGGAGGTATAGAGCTGATTACTAAAGAGATTAAAAAGTAAAGGCCCTAAGATAGACCCTTGAGGTACACCCATTTTTACAGGGAGAGGAGGGGAGAGTGCAGAGTGCCATCTCACTGATTGAGATCTATCAGTGAGGTAGCTGGAGAACCATGTAACAGTATCAGAGAAGTTGAGGTTATGCAGTTTGTGCAGCAGAAGAGAGTGTGAGACAGTGTTGAAAGCTTTTGAGAGGTCCAAGAATAGGCAAGAAATAAGTTTATGGTCATCCATGGCTATAGAGACAGCGCTGAGGAAGGATAATAGAGCTGTAGTGGTGTATGTTTGGGCCTGAAGCTGTGTTGAGTGGGTGTAAGCAGATTTTCCTGTATTAGATACTGCAGAACTTGTTTATGAATACATTTTTCTAGTACTTTAGAGAGAGGGGAGAGGATAGCAATAGGTCTAAAGTTGGAGATATCAGAGGAGTTACCTCCTTTGTGTATAGGTAGAGTGTAGCATTGTTTCCAGATGGAAGGGACTTTAGATTCAGAGATAGAGCAATTAATTAGGATAGATAAAGGGAGAGCAAGAGAGTCAGCTGCTAGTAGAAAAAAAGTGGAAGGAATACTGACAGTTGATGCTGAGCATGGTTTTAATTTACACAGTACGGTTTTAATGTAACTAGTAGATACAGGTTTGAGGGAGAAGGTATTTGAGGAGATAGTATAAGGAGTAGGTTCAGAAAAGTTAGAGATGTTAGTAGTAGAGTTTGGGTTAGGGTTTAGTAGCTTAGGTATTGAATTGATAAAATAGGTATTGAAGATAGTGGCAGTTTCTTCAGATGTCTTGTCTGGGCATGGACTGGGGGAGCTAAGATTACCGGGATGTAATATTTGGTTAACAGAGTTCCAGAATTTGTTTAGGATTTGATTTTAGGGCTGTGGGAGGTTTGTTATAGAAGTCCTTTTTATCTTTATTTATGTGGGTTTTTTTGTCAGATTTCGGAGTTCTTTATATTTTTGTGAGTCTGCAGAGAGCTTAGTTTGTGACCATTTTTTCCATAACTTGTCTCTAGTTATCATAAGGGTATAAGTGGCTTTTGAAAGCAACGGAGATATGGTGGACTTGATTCAGACTTTGCGAGGGGGGAGCAAGTGAGTCTAAGATGCTAAGGAAGGTGGAGTTGAAAGCTAGGACTGCTTCTTCTAGTGGGAGTTGGGTAAGGAATTTCCAGTTTACTTTACAGAGGAAGGCATTAAAGATTAATGGATGGAAGTTACAGAGTTTACGACAAGTGATACATTTAGAAAGTTTTGAGAAGTGGGGAGTGAACCTAAGCACTTTTATAGGGGAGTGATTGCTCAGGGTGTTTGGTAGGGTTTCAGGGTTATGATATTTGGAAGGATTAGATACAAGTACCCAGTCAGTAAGAGTACTAGATGTGTGAGAGTTGTTTGTATGGGTAGGTTAGGAGACTAGCTGTGTAAAACCATATAAATTAGAGTATTAGAGTTTGGATTACTGAGAGTTAACCAGTAATAATAGTAATAATGGGAGAGGCCTATATACTTGGAAAGTTTCAGATGTCCAGCTGGCTAAAAGACTGCAGTTTTAGCCCTTGTAGTTGAGGACGACGAACGTCCTTATGTCTGATCTGTTATGGTTTGAAGGAGTACTTGTCATGAAAGGAGGTACTGCCAGCAAAGGCTATTCTGAATTTTGTAAATAATTATATATCATTTATGAATATCAACATGATTTATATAGGATGCTGGTGTTCCAGTCAGACTTGGAACAAACCCAATTTTCAGAGGAAGCCTGGGGAGAAAAGCTCCAGACGCATATCTTTATAATATGGGAGGAAACCCACACAAATGCAGGGAGGACATGCAGACTCTGCACAGAAGGCACCCCAGCTGAAAATCAAACCAGAGAACCTCTTGCTACGAGACAACAATGCAATCGCTGCACCACTGCGCAGTCCAAACTGCATGTTACAACTGGATTAGAAATGTATTTCATGTGTATATCAAACTAGTTTGTACAAACGTGTGTTAAAAAAGTATTTAAAGTGCTTGTATTTAAAATGTAACACAGTGTGCCCTGCTGGAAGAGAACAGAAATGTACACACACTATTGTAACGGTTTAAATGTATATATTTTAACAGTGGAAGCTGGAATATAGGAGGTCAACTTCAGAAAAACAGCTGAAATTAAATTACTTTATAGGCAGCTAGAGAAAAAATGTCTGTACCAGGGGGCTCTCTCTATTATCTTCAGAGCGAACTAATTACTACCTCTGAAAGTATGAAGGAATGTAATTGTTTATGACTTCCAGCATCTGTCAAAGATCTGAGGTCTATGTATTTTCACAGGTAGATGCTAAATACTGCCAAGCTTCCAGCAGTGGGGGTTTCACCTGGGGATAGAGTCAGATTACAAGAAATTATGTCATTCTGCAAGCTATCACAACAGTAATATTTGAGATATTAATTTAAGGAATCTCTCAGTGAGACAGAGCATTCTGTATTCTCTTTTGGACCGGACAACCACAACCACCACCACCACCATTCACCACATCTGCCTTGCGCTGTAAGTAATTCTCTAGGGTATACTAACTCTCTTAGCTATAGTCAGTCAAGAACATAGCAAAGCTTAGTTTTGATATTTTTTCTTTATTTGAGGCTGTCCTGCAATGTTGTTTTAAATATTTCTTGTGATTCTGAACTCTGATGTCACTGTGATTATATACTATTTTCTTGTTCTTTTATTATTTATTAAATATACTTAAACCTTTCATTGTGGTTGAGCTGTATAGATATATTTTCAGTTTTGAGAGTACTTTCATATTTATTTGGTGACACTGTGTGGGCCACTCCTAATAGTTTATAACATTACACAGTAAGATTGGACACCCTTTAAGGGCCTTAAAAGTAGCCAAGGCACTGGCTGGTGGCAGTGATAATTACCGTATAGTCTGGGCAAAAGGGGGCATAGCTAGTAAACCTGTGCCAGCCTTTCACAGTTCTGTGTGTGTGTAAATCAAACCTCAAAGTGTGCGTGTGTCAGCTACTTGGGCATGGACACGAAGCACTGATTGAACAGAGAAGGTGCTGGAGGTCTTGGCTTGGCCACTCAGTTGAGATCTCAACTTTATAGCTGTGCCAGCGGGGAATCTTATTGGGGATCTGGAGAAAGAGGGAGAAACCAGACTTGGACTAACTGTGGTCTCGGTGTGCTCTTAAGGAAAATTGCACTTGATGCAGAGAGTTACATCTGGAAATACTTGTTATCCTCCCAATGTACATCCCCCACTGTTGTCACTGGTGAAGACAGACTCCTTTTTATCCTGGTCCAGTGGAGGTTCGTCATATTATCTGGTGGCAGTGGTGGGATCATCACATCACATATTGGGATTCAGTGGTGAAGATGTTGAACCCCTGTAACCTGTAAACAGTGGTCACTAAAGAAGGTGTTTGTTCTCTCAAGCAGCCACATGGTAGACATTCAAAGTTTCATATCACAATATTTTTTTTTGTTAGCTTAGTTAGTTTGGGACAGCAGGCAAGGATTTCAGCAGAGGAGTACAGCAAGCTAACAAGGACCCAAGTAGGCTGAGATGTGTCAAGACAAAGGATTGGTATATGCCAACCTGACAAATAGAAATGACTGCAGCCTTAATCACAGCTGCATCACAGACCAGCAACCAGGAGGATACCAGACTATCCCTGGCAATGTACAACTCTCAGAAAATGGACAGTTCAACTTTACCTTAGAGGATGTAAAAATCCGTCTAGAGTTAGAGACACTTGAACTGGAGGCCAAATGGTTGGAACTAAAATCAGCAGAGAGACTGCTGCATTTAGAGACTGAATAAAAGGAGAAACAAATGGCATTAGAATCAGCAGAGAGACCGAGACCGTCTGGAAGTGGAAGAAAATGAGAGACTGAGACATTTGGAGGCTGAAGAAAATGAGAGGCAAAGGCAACATGAAAAGAAAATGCTGACTCTTCACCAGGGTCATGGAGGTAATGGGGAAGGGAGTAACTTCCTGTGGAAGGGGAGCTGGGAAGGGTTACAAAGAGAGAGTTGAGACAGGCTCAGCTCTCGGACCCTACATCACAAGGCTTGAGGGCGGTAGCTAGCGAGGCACCAGATTCTCAAGAAGAACCTCAGAAGCAATTAAGGTTAGTAAATTTCTTCCACAATTTACAGAGTGTGATAGTTTTATTCATATGTCTGAAAGTGTATGTAAAGAGTATAATGTTGACCAAGGGCTCTGAGTATGGTTCCTGACCCCCCTTGCTGCATGGTAAAGCTGTAACTGCTGTTTCTAAATTGTCTGACAATGACTACTTAAATTATAATATAGCTAAAAATTGTTTGAGTGTTTTAATTCAACACCTGAAGCTTACAGAAAAAAGTTGCGTGAGCATAGACGCAAGGCAGATGAAAGTGTGTGTGTGAATATACTGCTGAAATAAGCACTTATTTTGATAGGTGTACAGGTGGGTGTCAGGTCACTACTTTTGAAGGGCTGGCAGACCTTTTGGTGAGGGAACAAGCCCTTAGCACTTTGCCCGAGGATATGAGAATCTCGTTGGCAGATAGGAAATGTAATACCACAGATGAGTTGGGGAAAATGGAGACCTGCACCTAGCAAGCAGGGCATCAATGCACAGGAAAAGGGATACTCAGTGCTGCACATGTCTAAGGGAACCCATGATGGACAGCCTAAACCACCCCAACAGAGTCCACCAGTAGCAGGGGAAGCCACTAGTTCAGGTACACAGCCAGAATTAAGGGTTAAAGGTTACCAGTGGGACCATGTAGCATACAGATGTCCACGAAGGCAAGGTGGGAGAGCCACTAAGTGGGAATGACAGAATGCCAGCAGTAAGCTGTCTAGACACAACAAGGGTAACCAAACTACCACAACAGATTATATCCCATCTTAGTAGATGGGAAACATGCCACTGCTAACAGAGACAGTCTCTGACATAACCACTGTGAAGCCTGCAATGGCTAAAGAGGAGCACTACTTGCTTAAGCAGTCTACTCCAGTCAGAGCTTTAGGAGGGACCCCATTTCAAATACCTTTGGCTAGGGTTCACCTTGACTGGGAGAGTGGAAAAGGAAGCAAGCAGGTAGGTGTGTTTCAGGATATCCCTGCAGATGTCCTAATACAAAATAATTTTGATAATGCAGTACCTTGTGTGCGTGCAGTAACATGCAGTCAGGTTTGGAGACAAGCATGTGGGTCTGGTAGCCTGGGGGGACCCAGACAAACCACACACGAATCCAGGACTGGTGAGGTGGCTACTTCAGGGAGGGAGTTACCCTGTAGCAGTGAGACTGAAGGTGAGTCACAGCTGCTTGTGGGAACTGATCTTCCCTTGGGCAGAGTGACTGCAAGGTCAGGAGTGAGTAGTAGTACCCAGGATGACAGTGAAGCACCGCTGTCAGAAGATGCCAGACTTCCTGTGGAAGGGGAACTGGGAAGGGTTACAAAGAGAGAGTTGAGACAGGCTCAGCTCTCAGACACTACATTACAAGGCTTGAGGATGGTAGCTAGCAAGGCACCTCATTCTCAAGGAAAGGGGGAATCTGTATACTGGGACAAAGGGTTACTGCATAAAGAGTGGACTCCTGAGAGAGAACAAGAGAGTGAGAGAATACATCAGCTGGTAGTGCCCAGAGCCTACAGACAATCTTGGGAGGGACCCTTCAAAGTGGTAAGGATGGACAGTGAAGTAAACTACAAGGTAGAACCTGCTGGGTAGGAGACAGGGGCACAAAATGTACCATGTTAACATGATGAAACCTTACCATGACAGAGAGGCCCTTGTGCTGAGTATTTGCAGTGGATGGCAGGGGGAGTCTGAGGGGGATCTGACGACTGATCTCCTCAATGAAGCTCAGACTGACACCTCAGTGGAAGGGGTAATAATGCCCCAGCTGCTATCCCCTACCCAGGTTCGAGAAATCCGTGCAGTGTTACAGGAGTTTGGGCGCATGTTCACTGGGAAACCAGGGTCTACCCACCTGGTGCAGAAGCATATGGATACAGGACCCCAAAGGCCTATTAAGCAGGCCCCTTATAGAGTGCCTGAGAGACTCAGACAGACTCTGAGGAAGGAGATACAGGAAATGTTGGAACTAGGGGTAATCCAGGGGTCCAACAGTCTCTTGGCCTCCCCAGTGGTGCTGGTACTAAAGAAGGATGGCAGCACCAGATTCTGTGTGATTACAAGAAACTAAACAGACACACAGAGTCAGATGCTTACCCCATGTCTAGGACAGATGAAGCCCTACAGCAGCTGGGTGGGACTAAGTATCTTACCATTACTGATCTTACCAAGGGCTACTGGCAGGTGCTCGACTCAACACTAGAGACAGGTCAGCCTTTGTGACTCCTTTCAGCTTGCATGAGTTCATGAAGATGCCCTTTGGGATGAAAAATGCCCCAGCAACTTTCCAGAGGCTGGTAGATCGTATCCAAGTAGGAGATTTAGCCCTTGCTTACCTGGATGATATTGCTATCTACAGCCATTCCTGGAAGAGCACCTTCAGCATGTCAGGGAGGTGCTGAGCAAACATAAAGGGCAGGGTTGACCTTTAAGCCTAGTAAGTGTCAGCTGGGTATGACAGAGGTCTCCTACCTGGGACATACAGTGAGGAGTGGTAAGATCCGACCTGAACCTGCCCAAACAGAAGCCATTCATGCATGGCCTGCTCCTGTTACCAGTCAGTCAAGAATATAGCAAAGCTTAGTTTTGATATTTTTCTTTATCTGAGGCTGTCCTGCAATGTTGTTTTAAATATTTCCTGTGATTTTCAACTCTGATGTCACTTTAATTATATACCGAGTATTTTCTTGTTCTTTTATTATTTATTACTAAATATATTTAAAACTTCCATTGTGGCTGATCTGTCTAGATATATTTAAAATTTGAGACTACTTGCATATTTATTTGGAGACACTGTATGGGCCCACTCCTAATAGTCTTGCCCTTGGTCAAACTACCATTTGTATTAATATTACACACTAAGATTGGACACCTTTTGTTAAGGGCCTTAAAGTAGCTGATAAGGAGTTTGATGGTTAGAGTGATAACTACCTTATAGTCTGGGTAAAAGGGGCATAGTGAGTAAACCTGTGCCAGCTTTTCCCAGGTGTGTGTGTGTGTGTGTGTGTGTGTGTGTGTGAGCATGCAAATCAAACCTCAAAGAGCGAGTCACAGCTCCCTGGGCAGGGACATGAAGCACTGGATGGACAGAGGGTGCTGAAGGTCTTGACTTGGCCACTCAGCTGAGATCTCAACTCTATAGCTGTGCCACTGGGTAGTCTTACTGGGGGTCTGGAGAAAGAACGAGAAACCAGCCCCGGACTGTCTGTGGTCTCTGTGTACTCTTAAGGGAAATTGCACTTGATGCAGACAGCTGCATATGGAATACTGTGTGTGCAACTGTTATCCTCCCAATGTACGTCCCTTACTGTTGCCAGTGGTGAGGATTGAGGCTCCTTGACTACTGATCCAGTAGAAGATCATCACAGTAGCAAAGACCTCCTGGATGTTAACTGAGTTTACGCCCATGCCTAGTTTAAAAGGATGTTAATGAAACATCTGATATTGTCAATTTTCATTTCATCCTCAGATATGGGTTCAGACCTGACTTGGACATTACAATAGCTTCTGGCAAGCAAAAAGCTCTTGGGCACCTCCCCTTACCCATAACACATCCCTCCCTGTTACCTCAGATCTCGTTTGCCGCTTTGCAAAGACGTGGTCGTTCCTGTGCTCTTGAGCAGGTAAGTAGGCATTTCACCTTTTATAATATCTTTTCCTTCCTTTTTTACTGCTGTTTTAGTCTAACGTTCTCCCCTCTTTTACTGAAACTTTTTCTTCTTCGGTTACCATTTTTTTTAATTAGTTTACTTTCATTTTCCCTCCCATATACCCTTCCAAGGTAGTTCTGCTACTATCATTACTAGCTTCTCCCTTCTTTCTAGTCTTCTCTTTTTCACTTAATAAATCTCTTCTAGTGATATATATATATATATATATATATATAATTTTCTTGCATTTTTTGTTGGAGTCCTTTTGTGTGAGCCAATGAGTGTCTGTGTGTGTCCTCTGCCATTCTTTATCTATGTCTGAAAAATCTGAAAAGCCGGCTCTCTAAGAAATGTTCTAACTGTGGTCACAAAATTCCTTTCACACAGTTTGAGTGTTTACTGTTTGGGCACTCTCCATTTACAGGAGGATTGTTCAATTTGCCACTCTTTTAAACATAGGGCCCTGGTTGAAAGGAAAAACAAATTGACTCTAAAGGGCATGTTGGCATCTTCCTTTGGAGAAGCCATTTCTGGCACTGACTCCAAGCCTTCTGAAAAATCTAAGTTGGCTCAGTTGAGCCCCACTTCTTCTTCCTCTAAGAGCTCTAACAGAGGGATGAAGAAGAGCCCTTCCTCTGCTCCTAAAGACTCATCAGAGCCAAAGACTAAAATGTCTAAGACATCTGAGCAAACAAATCAGTCGGATCCATCTGCGCTGAATATGTCTATCTTGGATCAGACTTCTCTGGTTCCAAGTTGGTCTGACAAAGAGAGGTCGGAGCTGTTACACTCGGATCCAACCACCAACCCCTTCAAGCCAACTGCATCTCTGCCTAGGACCAGGTACTCTCCATATATAGACCCGGTTCCATGGAGAGTACTGTCCCCCTTTCTTAGTAGATCCAAATCTCCATCCACTTCCTCTTCCCACTCTACCAGACACCTTGAAGAAGGCATGGAACAGATGGTATAGAAGATATTGTGGGCCCAAGGCATTGCTAAGTCTCCTTTGGTTCCTACCCATGAGGTCCTGGATTCATCAAAGCTGTCCTCTCCCCCATTGCCTCCTCCATTGGCTTCAAGGTGTTTTAGGGCTATCGGATCTGACATGCCTGGTGTATTCCAGCTTGGATCAGAAAATTTATTTTTCTTCGGATCAGGCCTTTGTTCAAAGCTCCTCCATATTTTTGGAGCTGGAGAGCTCTCACAGCCATAGCAATCCTCGCGGGCCACAGGTGTGTTCAACTCCAGTACCTTCTGAATGATTGATGTACCTCGGGGAGTCTGCGCAGGTCAGCTTGGCTCTGGCTTCAACCCCGGGCGGGCTATCTTCAGAGCTTGAGAAGGCCTGTTGGATCAGGGGTCCTCCTCTACTCAGGAGCAGTCAGCATTTGGGTCTTTGGAGAGGGTCATAGCTGCCTCTGCAGCAAAGATGACACTGCACTCCTTGGATCCACAGTCTTCCTACCAGTAGCCCTTGCACACCCATTCCGACCAGGACATTCCACAGAAACAGCGGGTCCTTAGGCACCAGGATATCCATAAGTGTACCCTACCTCTTCTGATACCTCCCCAGAGTGTCCCATTGAGGAGGGCCCTCGGAAGAGGACTTGGAAGGGGAAACATTTGGACTCCACTGAGGAGCCAACCTTGATGAGGGAGAAGGATCCCCACAGTCACCTCCTGAGGATGTTTCCTTCAGGGACATCTTGGAGATCTTGAAACAGAAAGGTGGCTGGCAATCCAGTAATAGGTTCATAGGTGTGTACTAGACTAATGGCCCTGGAGCCTTTACAAACCTAGCCCATAGAACTGCCCTGGCATCATCCTGCCCGATGTTAGTTCTCAGTGCCTCTATCAAGTACAGCCACTGGAGTGATCCCCGGGGTGAACTTTCTGTTTCCCATCCACTCATCAAGATTTCTGTTGAAGAGGGCCAGTGAGGTGCTCTGCTTGACATGTATGGGAAGTCTATTCCAGAGCATGGGCAGTCCTCTGGGTTATGAACCTGTCCCTCCCAGCATGTTTATTTATTTATTTTATATTTGTTGACCGGGTTTGTCCAACTGGGCTACAAATGCCCATTTTCAGCGGAGGGCAGAGGAGAAAAGCTCCAACAGAAAATATAGATTTTGCATATTAAATACATACAGAAATACATTCATCAGTACCACAGATTACTGCATTACAGTGCCACACATTACATTCATCAGTACCACACATTATTGCATTACAGTGTCATACATTAAACTGCGGCAGTGAAATACATAGTGATACATTCATTTATTGCATATTATTTACATAATAGTGCAATAGTTACATAGCTGAAATATTTTACTAGTTATGTTTGTACAGTGATGTACCAAGAGGAGAAGATAAAGTAGTAAGTTTGTTTATTGAAGGGAAGGAAGAGAGAAGAGAAGTAGAAGGTTATAGGAGAGTGTTTATGGGGCATAATTACATTGGCAGGTCCATTTTTCATGAAGGTATTTTTTGTAGCGGTTTTGAATTGATTTCTGATGTTCAAGGGATCTTATATCTAGTGGTAGGCTATTCAAGGCCTTGGAAGGGTTAAAGCTATAGACTAGGTGACCCATTTTGGCCCTTGGTTTGTAGATTTTTAGTAGCCCTTGTTCAGAACTGTGGAGTAATCTAGTGGGTACAGATGAAAACAAAAACAAACTTTGAAAATTACCGCTAAAATCCGTACTATTTGAGAAACCGCAAAATTTATTGAAATGCTAAAGTACAAACGTTTTTCGTCTAACACAATGGTTAGACTTCCTCAGAATAAAACACAAACAATGACAGTTAATTTTTAAAAAAACTATATGTATACTCCCCGCCAAATACTATTATGGTACCGCAGGTTCTTAAAGGCACAAGTTCATAGTTAAAGATGACCATAATCTAAATGAGCTAAAACCATGATAAATATGCAAAACTGTATGATATCAAGTACCTTATACTAATCTAAATTCAGCAACAACTATCTTTAAACAAATAAGAACATGAAACATTGTAAAAATATTAATAAATATGGGTTAAAAGTTACTAAACAGTAAATCCCACATACATAAATCCTGATAGGACATTGAATACTTAAAAAGAAATGTGCATAACTAGATAAAATGAAATAGTCTACATTAAAATCTAAAATAAGCCAACGCTGAAGAATTGTCATACAATAAGTTCTTCTTGTCTCCTTATTGTGTTAAAAATATCTGACTTTCACATAGAACACTAACTTTATGTGAACAGTTGTGCTTAAGAAATGAAATTAGATACATTACATTCTACAACCTTGTACTTAAATTTATATTCTAAAGTTGTATAGAAACCACCTAACAATATATGTTGTTTTAACATTACCTATCCAAACTCCTAAGTTTTAATAAACACATTAAGGAGCATTTTTCATTTAAGCCTGGGTCAGAATAAGCATTAAGTTTTATTTGCCATAATAACTCCTTCTTTTCTAATATAAGGCTAAAAGGGCCTCCACTCACATCTTGCTTGATTTGGTCAATTACCTTAAAATGAAACTTGTGATTAGGATAGGCAAGAACGTGCCTGGCTAAGGCATTGTCTTCTTTTTGCAGGTTAATACTTCTGAGATGTTCGTAAACCCTATCTCTCAACCTGCGTTCCGTCTTACCTATGTAGAAAGATGGGCATCCTTGACAAACTGCCACATATACAACTCCTTTCGAGTTGCAATAAAATTTTCCTTTTGTGCTTAATTTAAAGCCATTAATCTCAATATTAATATTCCTGATATCATGCAGTGGCAATAAGAACAATTACCACATTGCATCATCACCTTATTACATATCCTAAAATGTGCGGGTTGTGGTTTATGTAACAATTCTTTGAAGCTCAAACCTCTTTTCCAAACTATCCTAGGTGTTGTTCCCAGTTTTGAAACAAGGGTATTATCATCCTTTAATAATGCCCAATTCTTCATTAAGATTTCTCTTATAGAACGATAATCAAGTGAAAATTTAAGAACATATGCTAAATAAAATTCTGTGTCTCTTGGTTGTTGTATCAACCCCTGTATCTCTACGCTGCACCATGAAGTAGAAGGACTATTCTGCCTTGTGGTGTTCTGCTTTAATACAGGTTTGAAGTGTCCACTACTTCTCTTAAATGTCACTTCCTCTATTAATTCTTCTATTATGGAAGTAGGATAAGCCCTATTCAAAAACATTTGTTTTAAGTTCAGACATTCTTCTTTGAAGTTGATGTCTGTAGTAATCATGCATGCAGCTCTTACCAACTGGCCCTTAATTATGGACTTTTTTTGGTGCATTGGATGTGCACTTGAAAAATGAAGGACTTTATTAGAATAAGTGGGTTTTCTGAAGATTTTTGCTTCATATACCCACTGTTGGACATGTTTACTTAAATCTATGTTCAAAAATGAAATTGAGGATGTGCTAAAGTTGTGTCAATTGCAAAAAGTCAGTCGTAGTATTAAGCACATCAACTAAATAGTTTTGTATAACTGCCTGTCAAAGGATTATTTCTGTACAACTGCATGTCAATGATTGTTGTTAGTATTACTATGCATGACTTATTTTTCAGAGAGGGAGGATGTAGAACAGAGCGTGTGTTTTGGCTTTATGAATAACTTCAAAGTGAGGGCACATGTGTAAACACAGAGAGCATGTGCCGGTAGCAGTGCCATTTGGAGTAAACAGCCAGTGTTAACATGTAGAAGTGCAGTAGTCAGTCTGTTTATAGGTTAATTTAATTTAAGTTACTAAGCCTCAATCATTATGTGTTTCTATGTAATTAAGCTGCTTGAACCAAACCTACAACTGTTCATGTTTTATCCTGACTGGACGAGCGACACATACCACTGACATATTGTCCGTCAAAATTGCAATCGTCCCCAGAGGGAGGCAATCCTGAAAGGCTTGCAATGTGAGGACGACCCCTCTCATCTCCATGACATTTATATTCAGTTTGGTCTCTATGAGGGATCATGTGCCTTAGACCATCCTTCCCTGAAAAAGCCCACCCAATACGGAGGCGTCCATGGTCACTGTGGCCAAAGCTGGGGGGGAGAACAAAGGGCCTGCATAAATGAAGATCATCCACGAGCATCCACCATAGCAGGAGATGTCTGCAAATTGGCACAAGTTTGATTGGGGCTGATAAAGGGTGATACCTGACAGTCCATTGAACAACCACAGTCCACTGAAGAACTCTCATAAAAAACCTGGCTAGAGGCACCAGAAAGATAGCAGCTGACATGGAGCCCAAGGCTGTAAGAATCAAGTGAGCTGGAGGAGACGGAATCTAGTAGACATTGTACTTAGTTGTCTAACAGAGGATATTCGTTTATGAGGGAAGAGCTGCAACTTGTGTTGCTGTGTTCAACTACATCCCGAGGAATTTGATTTCCTGAACTGGGGCCAACTTGGATTTGGCCATATTGACCATGATTCCCAGGTGAAGAAACAGGTGCAACATCACTGGATCACCTGGAATAGTTGATGCTTTGTGAATGCAGGCCAGGAGCCAATTGTCCAGGTAGGGAAACGACTGGAAACCTTGCAGATGGAGGTCCACTGTGACTACTGCCATGCATTTGGTGAACACCTGGGGGCTCCAGGAATGCCTGTCTATGTTGATATAATACACATCCTGGAAATCCATTGAGCAAATCCAGTCATCCTTGCACATTAGCAGCAGAATGGACTGTACCATAACCATGCAGAACTTTGTCTTCTTGACAAACAATGTTAAACTGCTGAGATCCAGTATGGGGTGAAGGTTCCCGGTCATCTTTGTTATCAAAAAAAAGCATGAGCCAGTTCCACATCCTCATTGTTCAGTTGGGACTCATTGGATGACTCTCTTGTCTAGAAGTTTTTGCACTTCCTACAAGGGCATTCTCCCTTGACTGGGCGGCAGGTCAGGGAGATGGTCCCCTGTGGAGGGAGGAAGAAGGGAAAAGGGAATACAGTAGTTTATGGATATGATGTTTAACAACCAAGTGTCATTTGTTATGTCTGTCCAGGCTACTGGGTGTAAGAATAGTCTGCCCCTGACTGCCTCTAGAGTAGGACAGTCGAGCAAGAGCTCTAAAAAGGCTGGTCAGAGAAGGGCTACCTAAAGCCCTGGTTCTGTGGAACCCCTGTGCCCCTGGGGCAAAATCTACCTTTAAAATCCTCTCCCTCTGCCCCTAGAAGGGGATTCTTCCTGCGAATCAATGAAGGCCCCTTGGGATTTGCCAAACCACATCTTCCCACTCCATTGGTTCCTGAAAAAGGTACATTGGGGGAAGAAAATTTAATTCCCATGGCAGATAGAGTCTTGCCCTCCTGTCTGCTGGTTAGTCTCTCCTGGTTCGAACAAGGAGGAACCATCGAAGGGGGCATTAATGAATGACACTCTGAAGGGGGTCGCAAACCCGCATAATCTCATTCACCCATGTCATCTAAGGGCTATGCCTGAACCAGCTGCTCAAGAGAATCCCTCTGCCGTGTGGGAGATTAGTCTCATCAAAAAAATAGCAATGGAAGCCATTGTATTAAGCTGTGCAGAGAGTTTTTAACAGCTTCCTCCTACAGTGACTACTCCAGAGATGTGGAAAGTTCCTTCACCAATTCTCTCTGGAGGTGAGTGAAATGTGCTAAATAACTTAATGCGCCCAGCAAGAAAGTGATGAGGCAGACACTCGCTTTCCATATCTGTCCAAGGCCTGAAATTCTGTTCAGGAGGTGGACAGTAGAGCGCTTTCTTTGTGGCTGCCAACACCACAAGAGCATCAACAGGACACATTTACCCCAGAAGTGGCGACCCTGAGGGGGAGTAAGATATTTATCAGCATGCTTCAGAATTGCATCTATGGTATCAGGCTCCTTCCAAGCCCGGCAGGCAATGAGGTCAATAAGCTTGTCCACCGCTGGTGTCACCCAGGATGTAGATGGTCCCATCCCGAATGCCTCCAGGAATAAGGGACTCCCTCCAAGCAAGGGGGTTGGGATGACCATCCACTCTTTTGTTTCAGAATTTCCAAGATATCTCTAAAGGAGATATCATTGGGTGGAGATCAGGGGACCCTTCCCCTTCATCAAAGTCTGTGTCCTCTGTTAAAGACTCCAAAGGGGAGTCAAAGTGCTTCCTCTTGCACTGGCACTTCCAGGGAATCTCCTCTATGGGGTACTGGGGGAAGACTGAAAAGGCAGGGAAACCTCTTACTGAGGAGTTGGTTGGAGGTTCTCCAGGAAGGGCTGATCATGGATCAGATGGATGGGAGCAAGGCCTCAATCCACAGCAGACTGGGAGGGCCTGGTGAAGGAGGGACCATCTCTCTAAGAGTCAAGAAAGGCCTTTCTGCCACCTGGAATGCCGAGGATGCTGGAGGAGCCTGTCCCCTCGTACTAGAAGCCGATGACCCAAGGGAGAAAGAGACAGCCATCCCGGATCTGACTGCACCAGACCCCAGCTATTGAAGGCCAAGGCTCCCTAAGGAAGGGACGGCTTCAAGGAGGACAATGTCAGAGCAGACACCAACTCCACGGACCCAGCGTCGATCCCTCGGATCCAGGACCCACTCTGCTCTGACAAAATCTGAGCAGAGCCAGTCTGGGACCCTGTCAGAGTTGGGGAAAGGAACATCCCATGTTCTGGCAATGATCCAGTCAAAATCACCATGCCCTGCGACTCTGAAACCAAAGGGATTGGAGAAGGAGGTTGAGGTATTGGGGTAGGAGCTCTCACGGATCTAATGCGGGTTGGAGAAGGTAAAAATCCCCAGTTGGATCTAGGCTTTGAGGAAACTCCTCATCATCCTATCCATCTCTAAATGTGAGAGCCAAGAGGACCTAGAGAACAGAGAGGAATGTGGAGATCACACTGGTGAAGTACCTTGCCGGGCAGTAAGAGTTGGTGAGGGTGACTTCCCTTGGCACAGAGTAAGACTCCAAGACTTATGATCCCAGCAGGGGTGTTTGGGAGTCTGCTCCACAGAAGACAAACTATGGATTCTAATGACCTCCGACAGCTCTGAGAGGATCAGACAGGGTGAAAGGATGGATCGGTGCAGACTCCCTTGGATCTGAAGGGCCCGTCAGATCCGGAGACAAGTGGGGAACTGAGAGATCTGAAGACGACTGATCTGAAAGTTCTCTCCTCTTTTCAGAGGAAGAAGCTGATGTCCCCAGGGAAGTGGGGGGGGGGGGGTCACTTCTTCTGGGAGGGAGTCTGGACTCCAGTGGAGGGAAGAAGCCCTCTCAAGATGAATTTGTTCCTCCTATAGGTCAAGGCCCGGGGATTAAAAGCCAAGCAAATATCGCAAGGCATATCCAAGTTCCCTGGGTCCAAGCAGTAAATGCATCTCTTGTGGATATCAGATTGGGGAATCTTGTGCTCACAAGAGGCACACCTCTTAAACCCAGCAGGTTTCTCATGCTTGTCTGACATAATTGTCTGGCACTCACACAGCACACGTGCACACAAAAAGAAGGAACCACACACATGCTATCATTAACAACTACACTAAAAACTAAAGGATAGTGGGAACGTTTTTTTCTTTTTTAAGTTTAAAAAGGAGGAAAAATGAACTACAAAAAAGGGTGGAAGGACCCAACGCCAGCAACCACTAGGACAGTTGCAATAGGAGGGGAGATATAGAAAAAAGGAAGACTAACTACTAAATCACAATGAAAAACTAAGAAAAATCTAAGAAAACAAAATATTACCACAAGACGGGAAAGGTTCGCAATCACATCTGGATGAAATGCCAGCAAACGAGATCTGAGGGCTTGTTGGGGAGTGACGCATTTATGGGAGGAGGGACGTTTGAGGCTTGGATCATATGTCTGAGAAATGGCTGGGTTGAATCTGAGGACGGATCCAAAGACCCATTCGTGATGCATAACGAAAGGGGCAACATCAGATCTAGAGGTTACCTAAATCCCTTTTCTCCATCCACCAGACCCAAACAAGAAAATCCCGGATGTTAAACACAGTCAAAGGGATCATGCAGGCATTCAAATACAAAAGCTGCTAGACAAGAGAGTCATCCAAGAGGTCCCCACAGACCAGAGAGGATTTGGAACTTACTCATGGTTCTTTTCAGTTCCAAAGAAAACAGGAGACTGGAGACCCATACTGGATTTCAGTAGACTAAACAAGTCAGTTTGACTCCAAAAGTTCAGAATAGTGACAGTACAGTCCATACTTCCTTTTTTGGAACAGAGAGATTGGATGCATACTACCAAATAAAGATGGACAGGCGACCCAGAAGACATTTAAGCTTCCAGCTGAGAGCCAGTCATTATCAATTCAAAGCACTGCCCTTTGGTCTCACTACTGCCCCTGACTGTTCACCAAATGTATAGCAGTAGTGGTGGCTCACATCAGACAAGGATTTCACGTGTTTCCCTATTTAGACTACTGGCTCATTTCCACCCTGACCAGGCATCTACTTATCCAAACAAGGGGCTCTGTTTTCCACACCTGTACATTGCTAAGCATAACCATAAATTACAAAAAGTCTCAGTTGGAACCTTCTCAAACACTAGAATTTATATGAGAAGTCCTAGATACAAGTCAGATGATTGCAAAACTTCCATCCTCTAGGGTACAGGCAATCAGACAATCTTACAAGCGGCTTCAAAACAGGATGATAGCTGCCCGTTACGCCCTACAGGCTCTGGGTACAGACAATCAGACAAACTTACAAGATGTTTCAAAACAGGATGATAGCTGCCCGTTACATCCTATAGGCTGTGGGATCAATGGCAGCAGCTATCTCCTTGGTTTCACTAACGAGATTTCACATGTGAATACTACAATGGCTACTAGCCACAGAGTGGTCATTTCACCACCAACCTATGTCCTATCAGATTCTCATTACGGACACCTGCAAAAGAGATCTCTCCTGGTGGATTCATTCCACTGAACTAACACAAAGCAGATCCTTTGTTCCAACAAAACCACAAGCCACGGTGACAATGGATGCCTCCCAGATGCGTGGTCAATATCTAGGGAAGACGGTCCATGGCACCTGGTCTGCCAACAAGGCAAATTTACACAAGCATCCTGGAGATGTGAGAAGTGCTTCTAGCAATACCGATTCCATCAGACAACATGTCTGTGGTCTGGTACATAAAGAGGGACCGGATCATATCCCCGTGTCAAGAGGCACTGGGGTGTGGCAATGGGTGATCTCTTCAAAAGGCTTTCATATAGCAACGCATATTCCGGAAAAGTACAATGTGATAGCGGACAGGCTGAGCAGATCCATTCTCATGCCTCACGAGTGGTCCCTCAACCAGAAAGAGTCGGAAGAAATTTTCCACAGATGGGGCCAGCCTTGCTGCAACCTCTTTGCATCCCCACTGAACAACAAATGCAGCAGCTACTTTGCCCTAATTTCCACGATGGGTATCACAGAGGGATGCTCTGCTATACAATTCACCTCCCAGTCAACTGTATGCCTTTCCCCCAACTCGCTTGATCTCCAAATTTCTCTAGAAAGCAAACCGGTTGAAGACAACTGTAATCCTCGTTGCCCTATTTTGGCCTTGACAAATCTTGTTTCCCTTCCTTTGGCCTCATTTACAGAGAAAACCTTGGAATCTGGATCCTGCTCAAGACCTACTCTCACTTGCGACAGGAATGATTCATTCCAGTCTTTCTAATCTCAAGCTGATGGTTTGATTTCTCCATTTCCATTAATAGCCAGACAGCCTATGCTCTCCTCCCCAGTCAGTCATATTTTACTATCCTCCCATAAGCCTTCCACTCAAAAACTTTATATGAGCAAATGGAAAAGATTTTTAATCTGCGCTCAACCGCATGCTGTAGATCCCTTCACTGCATCAATCCACTCTATTCTTGAATATTTTGGGTCACCTTTTTGATAATGAAACAGCTGCCTCTCTACAATTAAAGTGCAATTAGCAGCAATCTCACATTGTGAAAAATATCTTATCAGTGATCTCCCACAAACTCTGCAAAGCCTTTTTGAAGGGGACCATTTTGCTAAGATCACCTCATAAGGATCCCCCCTCTCCATGGGACCTAAGCTTAGTGCTACATTTTATCATCCAACCTCCCTTTAAATCTGCAGCAACTTGTGATATTAAATTCTCGTCTGGAAAACCATCTTCCTAGTGGCCATTACATCAGCAAGAAGGATATCAGAGATACAGGCTTTTATCTTCCCAACCGCGGTACTTGATTTTCCATAAAGACAGAGTCACCTTGCGTATCAGTCCCTCCTTATTACACAAAGAAGTTTCCGACACTAATATTAATCAAACCATTAACTCACCCATTTTCTTTCCAAATTTCAGTAACAAAGGGGAATACATACTGCATTTGTTGGATGTCCATAGGCAATTACATTTTTGTCTCCATAGAACAAGACTACAGGAAAGGAAGTCAATTGTTTGTTTCCTTCGCATGGCCTCTTCTTCAGCATTCCAGGCTACAGCATCCATAGATGAGATTTGTGTAGTAGCCAAATAAGCTAATCATCATACCTTTATCATTCATTACAAATTGGATTTGGTCTCCAGGGGAAGAGCTTCTTTTGGTTCAATAGTTCTAACGAACATCCTCCCATGAGTCCACCCAAAATAAATGTAGCTGGGAATATGTTCCATATGTGAGGACAAAATGAAAATTGACAGTATCAGCTCAACAAGTTATGTACTCACCATAATGTTCCATTCGTATTGTATATTTTCATTTATCCTCACATCCCCTCACTCCAAACCCTTCCGGCCTTTGCTCCTGGTAGAGCAGGAAATTGAATATTGGTAGATTGGCTACATTTCTCCATACTCCAGAAATGGTCTCATTATGGTCATTTTTATGAGAAATTCTCTTTACTTTTCCGCAAGATACTCTTAGCAAACAACACCCGAGGTAACAGGGAGGGATGCATTGTGGGTAAGGGGAGGTGCCCAAGAGCTTTTTGATTGCCACGAGCTACTGTAACGGCTGAGTCAGATCTGATAGATCGGATCCAAACCCATAGAGAAGGATAAATGAAAATCGACAAAACAGATGGAACATTATGGCGAGTGCATAACTTTTTATTTTTGAATCTATTACCCAGAACCTGCTTCTCTCGCAGACAGACAAGCCTGGATATCTCAAACTGGACCTCAAAGCTTCAGGGAAGTCAAATAACCTAACTTCACTGGAAGCTTAACCAGTTATTGAAACCACAGATGCAATATCAGTGAAGAGGAAAGGCAGCACTTCTGTGATGGTCACAATGTGCAAAACAAACTAGGGATAAGAAACTCAATAAAAAGTAAAAACAAAAGGGAACCAATTACAAGCACAGGTATTTGTCAACTACTTGAATTCTACTACAGAATTCTTGAGGTTTACATCGAACTTCAGCATAAGTAAGATAGACTATTTGGATTGTAAATTATTGAAGGATACAACCAACAACAGATACGTGTCTAAAATATTTAGGAAGGAGACATTTTCTAACTCACTCCATTTCTCTAGCTGCCACCCTTTTCATCAAAAGTGATCCATTGTGAAGGGTCAACTTATCTGGGAAGCTAGGATGGTCTCTTTAGACAAGGACTTTAGCGCTGAATGTATCAATCTAAGTAACATGTTCCAGCAACGTGGTCACCCTGAGGATTTGATTCAAGCTTTAATTATGGAAGTTATCTATAAAAGAAATACGGGTCAGACAGAACCATTACTTAATTAAAATTTCTTACCAGACACTATGAGCAGTGGTGTTAACAATAGAGAACCAACTGGTAATGATTCCCCTTTCTCGAACACCCACACAGTAATAGATCTAACATAGACTTTAGAATGAGTTTTATTACTACATTTAACAATAGTGAGACAATCCAATTTATTCTGTATAAAAACTGGGAATTTATTACACTCTATAGGACTTTGGCTATAGGCCATGCCCAGTTTCCCAACATAGTATTCAGAAAAGGAGCTAATCTTAAAAGTTTAGTTGAAAGAAATATGAATTTGTCATTTAACAAATTGTGGGAATGACCACGTGTGGGTGTTGTAAAATGTGTAAACACATGGAGATAGGGGAAACCTTTTGTTTAAACAAAAGGAAATATAGACTGAAGTAAACTCCATTGTAATTCTAAATTTGTAGTCTACCTGGCGAAGTGTAAGTTGTGTCCAGCATTTTATGTTGGAAAAACTGAACGTAGAGTACGAAATAGAGTCTACGAACACACATATGCCATTGAGAGACAGAAGTTGGAAAATCCCTTAGCAAGACATAGTATGGCTAATGAGAACCACACTTTTTGTTTTAAAGTAATAGACCAAGTGATGATAAACACTAGGGGAGGTCCAACGTATTGGTTAGTGGACGAAAGTGAGCTAGTTTGGCAAATTCGACTGAATGCCTTTTCAACTCCAGGCTTGAATGAGTCATGTAACATCGCTAAGCACTAGAAGTACTTGTTGTTGAAGAGACGTTGTTGATTGTTACATACGTTTGAGCGACTACGATCGCAAACTTTATTTTCATGATATAAGTCTATTGAGGTGATGTCACATAATAATGGTTTTTAACTCCCTATGTGTAAAATGGATTATTCTATTGTATTTCTTGTATGGAAAACACTTTTTTTAAAACAAAGTATTTAATTGTTATAATTTTAGGATGGGATGTGAGGGTCTATACGTTGGTGACTGGGAAAATGTGCTGATTTAACCGCCGCAACTAGTGTAGCAGTAAATAGATTGGGATGATTGATTTAACTATTCAATATTTATGATTTGTAATGATGAATTCGATCAGCTGACTATTTGTCATGTGATTTTTTATTTAAATTTGTAAACAGTTTGTTTTTATGTAATCTGAAGAAGTTGCCGTACTAGCGGCAAAGAAAAGCGCTTCATTAAATTGTATACAGACTTTGCACTTCCTGTTTAGACCCTTGTTTTTACTTTTTATATGGTCACAATATGTGCTAGTTACCAAAGTCCCTCCGGCACTGCTCTGTTCCCCTTCCCAGTTATGGTTATTTGATCTTAAATGGAAAATAAAATCAGGTTTCCTTATCAGATACAGTTGTTCTAGTGATCTTGTAGATTCTGTGTTCGTGTATCTCATCTCCCCTCTGCGTCCACTTACTTAGCTCTACCCACCACATTACTGAATGTTCCTCATAACTCCAGTGACTTCTGCTTGCAGCCTTTTACTTCTTCATATTCATCACCAGAATGGTATTCTAAGCGTTTTAGTTCTCCTTTAATGTACATCCAAGCACCAACTGTCCCATGAAAGCAATTATACCCATAGCTGATTCTTCTCAAAGTGCATTTCAGGTTCCACAAGTTTACGGCATGAATGCTCATGCTTCTCAGTGCTTCAGTGTGGCAAGTATAAACTTAATACACACAATCTGTTTCACCTACTAATGTTGCTAACCAAGAGAATATAGGCTACAAAACTTCCACTTATCACATAAAACCAGTGCTGTGGCAGACTCTACAGTTCTGTGTGGAGGGAAGTATTCTCTGAAATTTGCTCTCTGTCAACCCAAAAACGGTTTCCAATACCTCAAATGTATCATGTTAAACTAAGTCAGCATGCAGAAACGGGTCAACTCTAGCTCTGACTAAAATAACTGCTCTTCCTCATTCTACACAACACTTGAGCTTAGTCAAAAGGACAAACTCCTACAGCTTAAAGTATCCTGTCACTATAAAGTACAGTTGTGTACACTTACCATAAATGTAGATGTTCGAGTGTATTCACTGTTGCAGCCATCACACTTGGGTTATCTGCCCGCAGGTAGTCTTCAGTCATCCCAAACACCAGAGTCTTAGATTTCTGCGTCGGATGCTGTCACATTTTCCATGACGTCAGGTTGTAAGGGGTATACAACATGCAGCTGACGCCGTTACATCAGTTTTTCTTGCCTCAGATGTCAGGAACCCCAAAATAGGAAGCAATTACATGGTGTGGAACATCCCCAGTAAAAAGTAAATACCACTGCTATAAGATATGGCCAAAAAAAGGATAGTTAGAAAGTGTAGAGACATCAGGGGGCTGGAGGGAGGGTAACCAGGACTGCAACAGTGAATACACTCGAACATCTACATTTATGGTAAGTGTACACAACTGTACTATAGTCTTCGTGTTTCACTGTTGCAGTCATCACACTTGGGTTGATTCCCAAAGCTGAAGGGTGGAGGCAGTCAAGAACTATTAGGGCTGGCTAGCAGGCCTTGTAAGACTGCTGTGGCAAATCCAGCTCTGGATTTAGAAAAGATATGTAAGTGGCAATGCTTGCTGAAAGTGTGTACAGAACTCCAGGTTGCAGCTTCCAGGATGTCCCTGGTAGCCTGAAAAATGCTGTAGAGGTTGATGTAGCCCTTGTGGAATGAGTTCTGATCCCCTCTGGGGTAGGTTTTCTATGGTGTTTGTAGCAGAAATGGATGCAGTGTGCTATCCATTTAAAAATGGTTTCTTTGAAATGGCCTTGCCCTCTGTCCCTATAGCAAAGCTGACTAGCAGCTGGTCAGATTTTCTGAAAGGTTTAGTCCTGTCCAGGTAGAATCTAAGCTGCCTGTGCACGTCCAAGAAGTGCAGGATCCTTTTCCCCCATATTCGGAGGATTAGGGGAAAAAGTTGTTAAATGAATGGATTGGTTTAAAGCCACACACTAGATACCACCTTGGGCATAAATAATGAGCTAGTCCTGAGGGAAACCCTGTCCGCATGAAAGATAATGAAGGGTTCCACAGCCATAAGGGCCTGCAATTCAGACACTCTTCTTGCTGAAGTGATGGCTAGAAGTAAGGCTGCTTTTCCAAGAGAGGAATTTTAACTCTGCTGTAGCAGCAGGTTCAAAGGGAGGAAGCATGAGCTTCTCCAGTACAAAGTTAAGGTCCCAGGCTGGAGTGGGAGCTCTCCTAGGGGGGGGGGGGTCTTAAATTTTTGGCTCCTCTCAGAAACTGTTTGACCAGAGGGTGAGAGAAGAGGGGTGGCTCAGTATTGTAATGATATGACATGGCAGAGGCATGAATCTTAATTGAAGAGAAGGATAGGCCTTTGTGGAGCAGTTCTGTTAGGTAATTTAGGATTTGAGGTAAGTTGGGTACGGTTGTGAACATTTCCTGAAACTGGCTCCAAGAACAGTATATTTTCCACTTTTCTGAATAGGATTTCCTAGTACTAGGCTTCCTTGCCTTAAGGATGACATCCAGCACCGGTTTACTGAGGGTTGCTGGTGATGTAGTCAGGGGATGAGCCAGGCTGCTAGGTTCAGGGTTTGCAGCTGAGAATGCAAAATCTGGCCCTCCTGCTGGGACAGCAGGGAAGGAGTCTGAGGCAGGTGCCATGGTGGCACTACTGTCAGACTGCATAAAAGTGGGTACCAGTGCTGGCGTGGCCAGTCTGGTGCAATCAGGATTGTCCTTGGCTTGTCCTGTTTGATCTTTAGTAGAACCTTTGAGAGGAGGGGCAGAGGGGGAAAGGCATAGATTGAGAGGTTTTCCCATGTAAAGGACAGGGCATCCACTTTCCATGCTTGGCTGTGGGGAGTTCTGGTGCAAAATTTGCTCAATTGGCAGTTATTTGTGGAAGCAGAGAGGTCCACATCTGGTGCCCCCCCCCCCACCTGTGAAGCAGAAGCTTGAATGATTTGTTTTCCAGTTTCCACTCGTGTGGGTCCATTAGATTTCTGCTCAAGTTGTCTGCCAGTGAATTTAGTTTGCCTGGCAGGAATTGAGCTTGCAGGTGCACTTGATTGCTCAAGGTTGTGTTCCACAGAGCCATGGCTAACCTGCAGAGTGGGTAGGAATGGGTTCCCCCCTGCTTGTTTATGTACCAAATAACTGTGGTGTCTGTCTTTATCAACAGTTGCCCCGGAAGGATAAGGTATTTGAAGGCTATCAGTGCATTCTGTACAGCTAACATTTCTTTTTGATTGATATGCAGGTGCATTTCTTTTGGCCTCCATTTGCCTTGAATGCATTTGCCTGCCATGTGAGCCCCCCATGCATAGTCTGATGTGTCTGTTGTCAGGGCTTGGTTGGCAGGGGGTTGAGTGAAAGGGAGTCCCTTGTTGTGGTAGCAGGCCTCTGCCCACCAAAGGCAAGGAATGATAGGAATCATTGTTTCTAGGTCCTGAGAATGTTGACACCAGAGACTTTTTAAGTACCATTGAAGTTTCCTCACATGCAGTCTTGCATATGGAATTAGTAGAATGCAAGAGGCCATGAACCCTAGGTCTTGCAGTGTTTTCCTTGCAGATAGCTGGGTTTGGGTGGCCAGTAGATTGAAGTAGTTTGTCAGATAAACCTGCATTTCTGGAGTGAGGAATGCCATCTGGGAAGTTGTGTTCAAGCTTGCTCCCAGGAATACAATCTTTTGACTGGGTACCAGATGTGGTTTCATTTCATGGATGGTATACCCCAGTGAAGTTAGAAGTCTCTTTACAAATGTCAGGTGCTGAAGTAGCAATTCTTGACTGTCCGCCTGAATCAGGCAATCATCCAAGTATGGGTAAATTTGAATTTTTCTATGCCTGCAGTATGCAATGGCTGGAGCTAGGCATTTTGTGAATAACCTGGGTGCAGTAGATAAGCCAAAGAGAAGTGCAGAGAACCGATACTGCACAGGAGCCTGCTCTGAAACGTGGATATTTCCTGCAAGATTCCCTTATGGGGATGTGCAGATAAGCTTCTTTTAAGTCTAGGGTGACTAGCCAGGAGTCTTTGGCTAGCATAGGAAGCAGCTGTTGGAGAGTAAGCATTTTGAATCTTGGAACCACCAGGAAGGTGTTGAGAATAGACAGATCCAGGATAGGGTGCAAGAGTTTTCTTTTCTGGGTACCAGAAACAGTCTGGAGTAGAAACCTTGTCCCCTTTGCTCTGCTGGGACAGGTTGAATAGCCTTGATACTGAGAAGAGAAAGTACTTGCTTTGGGGCCGCTGCCCACTGGTTTGGTGTGAGGTCTGGCCATCTGCTTGGGGTTGGCAGTGAGTGGATGTAGAATCTGTATCTCTGGGATAAAATGTTCAAGACCCATCTGTCCTGGGTTATGTACTCCCAGTTTTTTGCATGCAAGGCGAGTTTTCCTCATAAGAGTGCAAGTACTTGGGCAAGACTTGGAAGGATGAAGGACAAGTCATTGTGAACTTTTTCCATAGGATGGTGGCTTACTACTCCCTATTTTTGAGGTGGGAGCACTCCATTGTTTAGATCTGTGCATACGAGACTGTAGTCTTGGTGGTCTGCTGCCCCTGGGTTTGGACTGAGAAGATCTGGGAGGGACTGGAAAAGACCAGTTTTTTGAAGGCCAATGCCTACTGAATCTAGGTGGCTGTACCTCTAAGAAATTTTTAACAGCTTGCATAGATTTAGCTTTTTCCTCCATCTTTTTAAGGATTTCTTCTGAATTAGTGCCAAACGTTCTTGGTTTAATGGAGCATCTAGTAATTTTGCTTTGACATGGTCTGGCAAGATTTGTTCCTTAAGCCAAGCATGCCTTCTAAGAACAGACCCAGTGACAGCAGCCCTGCAAGATGCTTCAAAAGCAGCAAAACCACATAGCAAAGTATGTTTTCCAACTTGGTTAGCAGAATGCATTAACTCTTGTAGATCTTTATGTTCTGAACAACCAGGAATCAACATAATTTTTTGTTTAATTAGTTCCATAATATGTTGCTGATACTTTAACATGTGAAACTGGCAATTTAAAGCCCAGATGGCAAGAGTAGCAGAAGTGTATACTTTCTTACCCCATCCGTCTAAAGCCCTAGACTACCTGTCCGAAGGGGTACAGTTTTTGGCTGTAGTAGCCTTAATGCCTTTAGGTCCCTGGGAAACGGTCTCTGGATCAGCAGTAGAATTCTTAAATAGGAATTTGTGAGAGTCAGGTACTCTGTAGTACCTGTCAGGTTTCCTAGTATCTAGTGGCAAAGTATCAGGGGTAAGATTGGATTCCATGAAGACATCATCTACATCAGAATAGGAGGGATAGCTAAAGGCCTGTGCTGAGGCAAGTTTAAAAATTCCCCGAGTCTCTTTTTGGACTGTGGGTAGTCCTGGCACTCCCAGCAGAAATGCTCTCAGAGTGTGTGTGCAGGGTTTCACCGAAAGAAAAATCCTCTGGTGGGGAAGCAGAGAGAATGGAATCCTCTGCATCAGAATCCTCATAGGTAGATAAAGGTATGTCCTGGTAATCAGAAGGGTCAGGAGTCATCGGACTCATGATCTGAAGAATCAGAAGGAAAATCAATTCTTGGTCTTTTAGAGGGGGAAGACTGGCTACCCCTAATTAAAGTAATAAGGTCTTCAGCCATTCTAAGCATTTGTTTCTGTGGCATGGGGGCCTGAGGATGCGCTTTGGTCGTTGGTTTCCTAGGCTTAGTGCGAACTCTGGGCTTGAGAAATTCAGTGTTTTTAGTTTGAAATTAAGTAGTTGGTTTAATATGAACATCGAAAGGCCTGAATACACCCTCAGAAGCTGGTGCCTGCACAGAGGCTCTGGACCCATCCAAGGTAGAAACATCCACAGGTTCCATAGTCGAAGAAGCATCTTGTGGCATACTGGACTCCAAATGGGTCTCAGTAGAGGCCTGTGAATCTGCAGAAGCGGGTATCAGGGGCTTTGAAAGCACCTCGCTGAGTACCGGCAAACTGGCAACTAGCTTAACGGAAGCATCGTCAGCAGTTTTGGACCTATGTGGTCTGTCTCTGTCGTTATCCTTACGTTTTTTCAGAAGATCAGTAGTCGGATGGCTTATCGAAACCATTTTGGAAAACGGAGAACGACAGTGAAATAATTTAGCAACAAAATAGCCCGACAACAAATAGTTTGGGCGTTGAACAGGGCACAAACCGACAGCAAGGAACGTCGTGGTCTGGGCCTAAATAGGTGACACAGTAAGAATGAAAATCTCTGTGAGGTATTTGCTTTCCACAGGCAAGACGATTATTAATTTTTCTGACATTGGCAGGAGCAAGAAAAAAGGATCCCCAATAGGGTACTTATCTTTTAGAAGATTTCAGGTCTGAAACTCAAGTAACGAAAATTTCAGAAGGCGACTGACCAGCACTTGCAAACTGCTTCTGATTCAGGCTCTGCTCGGCAAGAAAAGCTGACGTAATGGTGTCAGCTGCATGTTTTATACCTCTGATGACCTGACATCATGGAAGAAGTAACAGCATCTAACTCAGAAATCCCAAGATTCTGGTATTCGGGCCGACTGAGGGCTACCTGCAGGCAGATAACCCAAGTGTGATGACTGCAACAGTGAAACATGAAGAACATCCTTATAACACATGGGGACATTCATCCCAACCCTGCCCCACCTACACTCCCCTACCACAACCACCACAGTCAAGCTTCCCCTATCTACTCCCACTAGTTCCCTCCAAACATTTCACCTAAATATTAGAAGCATTAACAATACAATTCCTAACCTACATGCCCTCCTAGCAACCCACTCCCCAGACACTGTGTCTAACGGAAGCCTGTCTAAAACCAACTACTACTGATAATGAGATACTACCTTCCAGGCTATAATATTCACTGATTGGACCACACCACAAGGAAAGGAGGTGGGATAGCAGTCCTTTATAAAAATACTTTAACTTTTAATAGAGAAACCATTCTAACAGCCCAGTTCAATAATGCAGAACTCCTCATAACCAAACTACAGATTAACCATAACAAATGCTTGAACATCATCTGTGTATACATTCCGCCAGGCAAGAACATAAATACCCTAGAGGATATCCTTTACTGGTTATACAATACCTTTCCCCAAGAAACCATAGTTCTTGTTGACCAATACCGACTGGCACCCTTACTTCTACAAACCTCCCTTCAACCCTATAAACTTATCTGGGTTTAAACAGACCATAACCTCTCCCACTAGAATAAACATACCTACCAACAGGGAAAGTATCCTAGACTGGATCCTATTCAATAACCAACACCAAATGTACACAGCTGGCACTCTCCCTGATGACCTTTAGTGACCATCTACTAACCTATATCATAAAACATAAGACAGGAAACCCCCACCAGACCAAATATAAAACACTTAGAAACAGGAAAAACTTTAATGCTGCTATTTTCCTAAACGAACTAAAAGCAGTTGACTGGTCAAATCTAAAAACTCTACCATTAGAAGAGGCTATAGCTCACTTTAACACTAAATTCCTAAGTATCCTCAACTCCCATGCCCCAGCACATACAATAAAATCTAGATCAAACGCAGTACCATGGCTCACAAAAGATATCAAACCAAAAATCAAAACTAGAAACAGAGCCTGGGCCAGCTGGAGATCGACCAAAGCCCCACTTGACCATTTAAAATATCGTCAACTCAGAAATGAAACAAAAAATCTATTCTACTAGATAAAAAAAGCCTCTACCAGAATCTCCTACAAAAACACCAAAACAACCCTCAGAAGTTCTGGGAAGGCTTAAATCATCATCTTCATCCAGGTCATTCTATCACCCCAACCCCGGCTAACCACAACCATAGTTCCCCAGAGACCACAGCTGGCGCTTATAATAAATTTTTCACTGAAACAATCCAATCCCTGGCAAATCAACTAACCCCCACAAACGTAAACCCCACACCTAATCTACCCACTAATCACCCCCAATTTACCTTCCTACCCATATCCCACTAGTTTTATCAAAACACTTATAAAAAAAAAAACCTGAAACTTACCACCCTCGCCGCGGTTCTCCTCCCTGCAGACTACCTACAAATAGCTGCAGATGCCATTGCATATCCCATATCTATCCTGATCAACAGAACCTTATCCAAAAGCTCTATCCCCTCCCTCTGGAAAATATCCCATGTCATCCAACTCCATAAAGAGGATGTTCTACAGAACTATCCAACTATAGACCCATTGCCATTCTTTCCCCACTAGCCAAAATAATGGAGAAATGTGTACACAAGCAACTAATGCAATACCTTACACAGAATAACTCACTATCCAACTCCCAACATGGTTTCAGGCTACACCACAGCACCATAGGTTCATAGGTTGGTACTAGGCTGTCGGCCATAGGGCCTATGTAAGCCTAGCCATAAGAATTCCCTGGATATTTCTTCCCACAATATTTACTTCTCTGGGCCCCTGTCTAGCAGGGTGACTGACATGATCCCCAGGGTGAATTTCCTATCTCCCATCCAATTATCAAGGTTCCTTTTGAAGAGGGCCAGTGAGGCGCTCTGCTTGACATGTATGGGCAGTCTATTCCAGAGTATGGGGAGTCTCTGGGTCAGGAACCTATCCCTCCAGAATGTTTTGTTCATTGTGATGACAAGGTTTAGAGGCCTGGAGCGTGTGGCTCTGAGGGATTGGGATTTCTTTAAGTGGAGCATGTCAAACAGCTCAGGGTTTGACATGGCCTTGTATGTTAAGCAGAGATCGCCTATGAGTAGACGATATGCCACAGAGTATAGCTGGAGTTCTTTTAGACGGTCAGCATATGGCATCTGCTTTAGGCCTGTGATTCTTTTAGTGAGGTATTTCTGTGGCCTTTCCAGCTGTTTGCAGAGGTCTTGTGAGGTAGATACCAAACTGGGCATTATACTCTATAATGGGTCTAATGAGGAATGAGTAGAGTGGGACAATGACCTCCTTTTTTCTGGATGAAAAGCCCTTAGTGATGAGGTGTGCCACATAGAAGGATTTCCTGACTGTTGTGGCGATGTGGTTATCGAAAGTGAGACCACTGTCCATCTGTGTCCCTAAGTCTCTCATCACATTTTCGATGTTTAGCTTCCTGTCACCTATGTGGTAATTCATGGGTACATGTTTTTTTCCAAAAGGGATAACTATACATTTCTTGGCATTAAGCTTGAGCCCATGGCTCTGGCACCAGGCATCTGTTTCTGTAAGGCCTTTCTGTAGAATATCCACATCATTTGGGGATTCAATAATGGCTCCCAGTTTGCAGTCATCTGCAAACTTTGTTAGCCAGAGTCCCTTAGTGTTGGCCTGTACTTCAGAGAAGTAGACGCCAAACAAGAGTGGTCCCAGGACTGAACCCTGAGGTACTCCACTTGTCTGGAGCTGAATTTGGAGTCTGCTATTTTACAGTCTGGGTTCTGTCAGTAAGCCAGTTGGCAACCCATCGAGGGACGTAGGGATTTATGCCCAGCTTCGTAAGTTTATCTATGATTCCAGAGTGAGGGATAGTGTCGAAGGCCTTGGCAAGGCCCAGATCGGCTGTGTGGACAACCTTACCCTCGTCCACAGCTCTGGAGACTGATTCAAAGAAGTCAATCAGATTCAGGAGACAAGATCGGCCCTTCACAAACCCAAACTGGGTGGGGTCTAGTGTTTGAAGGTTGCCAATGTCTTTGGGTGGGGTCTAGTGTTTGAAGGTTGCCAATGTCTTTGTTTATAAGTTCCATGATAATGCGTTTCATGCCCTTGCAGATCAGGCTTGTCAGACTGATGGGACGGTAGTTCCCGGGATCCAAGGTGGATCCTCCCTTGTGGAGCGGGATAACTGTAGCTGTACGCCACTCAGTGGGCACGAAGCCTAAGGTGAGGCTATGATTAAACATGACACTTAGGTGAGGTGCCAGTTCATTCTGTAGTTCATGTAGTACACAGCCTGGGATGTCATCTGGTCCCATGGATGCTGTATTCTTAGCTTTGGAGAGTGCGGTTTCTACCTGTGCGGCCGTGATTATCGGAATTTGGCAATCTTTTGGTATTGTGATGGGCCCTTTAGGGGGTGAGAGGGGGGTGAAGTTGGCACTAAATCGATCTGTCAGGATATTGGCAATATCCTTGGGATCAGTATATTTAATGCCATTCTGTTGTAGCTCAGTGCAGATCTGAGTATTGCCATTTAGATTCTTGACATAACTATAGAATGCCTTGTGGTTGTCTTTGGAATCTTTGGCAATTTTATTTTCATAACTAGCTTTTGAGGATTTTATGAGGGATCTCAGCTTCTTACTGAGGCTGGTGAGGGAGTATTTTGCATCCTGGGATTTTCCTCTTTTCTGCAACAGTTTCTTAGTTCTGTTGTATAGTTTGTTTATAGCAGGGGACCACCAGATTGGCTTCCTTTTTTTTGGAGAACAGCATCTTGGTTCTATTTGGGATGGCACGATTCATGCACGAGTGGATGTGCTCATACAGTGCCTTACTGTAGGATTCTGCAGTCGAACTTCCAGATCTCGTCTGCATGGGTGTTGTGAAGTTTGTCACTTCTGACTTCAATAGCATGAAGTTGACTTTGGAGAAGTTTTTTAAGGAGGATTCCTTACTGGGGGGTGGGGGTGGGATGTAGATGCCAAAGGTGATTTGCTTATGGTCAGACCTGACCAATGAGGGGGTGACCACTGGTGTGGAGCATCCATCTCCCATGTTGGTAATGACCAGGTCTAGGATATTGGCTCCCCTGGTGGGACAATAGATTAGTTGATCCAGGGCGTTGGAATTTATGAATTCCAAGAACCGTTGGGAAAAGGAGTCGTTACCCGAGTAGTTTTCCCAATTAATGGGAGGGTAGTTGAAATTACCCAGTATTAGGGTGCTTGGTTGTATCTTAATATTTTCCAGTATGTTTAGAAAGATGTAGTGAGAATCTTGGGGCATGGTGGGGGATCTGTAGCAAGCTACAATTTGGATTGATGTCTTACTTAGCGTTAGTTGCACCTGGAGAATTTCAGATGCATTGTGTTGGGCAACTAGCCTGGAGGTGTGAATATCCTTGGTTAATATGGACACTCCTCCACCTTTAGTGTTTTGGTCTTGGTTTTGTGGCCAAAAAGTGTGGTAAGAATTGTAGCCTGGTATTGCAGGGGTGCTCTCTGGAGCCTTGAACCAGGTCTCAGTTACTGCACAGATATCGATGTTCTCCATTTTTAGGAGTGCCTCGAGAGAGTGCATTTTGAGGTTTAGACTTCTAGCATTGAGTAGCATTACCTTCAGATTTTGTATGCTTGTATCTGTTACGGTGGTGGTTTTATCCTTTGAACCTTGCCTAAAAAAGGCACTATAGGGGTGGCAAGAGCTTTAGCCAGTAACCTGAATCCCAGGTGTGACAAGTGCAGACCATCTCTGGCAAAGCATCGTGGTTTGTCGATCATGTCTTCCCAGGCAGACAAATACTGGATCCCCTTTGAATGACACCAGAAGCTTAGCCAATTGTTGAAGTCAATCATTTTGTCCTTATACTGTGGTATCATTCTGGATGAAGGCAGGATGCTACTCAGGGCTAGGGTCCTACCTGCCTGGGGTCACATGATCCAAGAGCTCTTACATGTCTTTTTTCATGTAATCCAGGGAGATACATCTCAAGTCATTCACTCCAGCATGGACAATGACAGAGTCTTTTTGTACTTGTTGTGGAATGACTTGAGTGCATGCGTTATGTGGCGGATCCTGGCACCTGACAGGCAGCTGACTAATTTTCTCCTTGTTCAGCCTGGTGAGTGGGATATCAGTGTGCCTGACTATAGAGTCACCTATGACTAAAGTGTTGGGTACATTGTCTTGCCTTAGGGGCTGTTGTTGGGTGGCACACTGGTGTTGTGAGCTGTGTGTCACTTTGGTTGTGACTGGTGTTTGTTTGCGTTTCGGCTTCGGAGGTCCTTGTTGCTTGGGCAGGTTAATGTTAAGGGCCTCCGCATATGTGGGTTCAGTGTTGCAATGTGTGGGTGTTGATGGTGTGGGTTTTGAAGGGCTATGAGTTGCTTGAGGTGTAATGCAGGTGTTAACCTTCTCCTCTTGACTGTCTAGCACAATCTTGGCCAGAGAGAGCTTAGCTTCCAGTTTGGCTATGTAAGTGCATCTCTTGCAGGTTGTAGTGCTGGGTGGTAGAAGGAGAGGATTGTCTGTGTACATGAGGCAGTTGCCACACTGCCCCAGTATGCTCAGATTCACCAGGTGGACAGGAGATATCACTGGAAGCTGACCCTTGGACATGCCTGTTTAGGTGCTTTTTTGTACAGTTTAGGAGCTGTTTTCTCTTACCTTTGCAAGGTACTTTGCAATTATAGGCTGTTTAGTGCCTATAATTAATTTATCCTTATTGACAAGGAGAGCTGAGTGCTTGAATCAGTTTCAGGCTTCCTAGTGCTTTCCAGCAGGTTCTAGAGCAAGTGCTAGTCACAGGGGTTCAGATTTTAGTGCTACTACTGAGAAACCAGCTAGCTCTAAGGGAAAATTTGAAGAGCAGACTTTCTGGCACCTGGAATAGTTTAACTGTAGCCTCGCAGTGCTGCACGATGTGAAAAATGTGCAAACACACGCATTTTTAAGCCAGACCGTTGAAAAGGATAGAGACCAGCCCAAAAAGGCTAATAAAATTACAATTTCAGAGCTGGAAACCACTCCTCTAGCGTTAGTTAGGCAGTACAATGCTCACCAGTCCCACTGGTAAGCAGTAGGACCTCCCTCTACCACAGCAAGGTCTGGATAGCTCTGAGCACAGAAAATAAAATCCTGAGACAAGCAAAGCCTGGGATATGGACTGGCTAGAAAAGGTGGGAAACGAGAAAATAAGATAGTATTTTTTTTTGTTGTTGTTGAAACAGGCTAAACAATGCAATAATATTGTAAATAAACACAGAAAAGGCCAACACACTTGAGAGTGTAGTCCTAAACAGTAAATGCAATTAAAACTCTACAAAATTAGCAATTTAAAACTTTTTAAATGAAGCAAGGCAAGTGCATCACCTCAGCCCTCCTTTACTAACGCTATAAACCAAAACAGGAATGACAATAGGCTATCCTCCACTCTCTTTCTTCACCTATCAAAAGCCTTTGACATGATCAACCATGAACTTCTCATTCTTTCTCTAAAGTCAATTGCCCTCAATAAGCACGCAGTCCAGTGGTTCCAGTCCTACCTGACTGGCAGACAACAGGCGGTATTATGGCAGGCAAACTGTCCAGCCAACTACCTCTCACACTTGGTGCCCTTCAAGGCTCCATACTTGGTCCACTATTTTTCTCTATTTTCATCAACAACCTTCACACTGCTATCCCCAAAGCTACCTGCATTCAATATGCAGATGATTCCACTCTGAACTGCTCAGCCACCTCCCCATCCGAATTGCAAATTTTAACCCAAAATGCATTTAATACTATTGAAAAGTGTCTCGCCAACCAACGCCTACTGCTGAACCCCAATAAAACTAAACTTCTACTCTTCACTCCCACTAGTAGATCCACCACACTTTCATTCTCTGTCACATCAAATAATGGTACCACTATCTCCCCAGATACCCACACCAAGTTTCTAGGGGTTATCATAGATAACAATCTTAAATTTGACCTACAGGTCAACAAAACCATACAGACCATCAATAAGCAGCTTGGATCACTGTATAGAAACAAGATATTTTTAATTCCACTGGCTAGAACTGCTATCGCCCAGTCACACCTACTCCTATATATGCCTCGCCTGTACACTCAAACCTCAACAAATCTGAGCTAAGTAAACTATCCCATAGCTACAACCATATTGCCAGATTCGCCACTGGCTCCACCTATAGAACCCACCACTGCCAAAACCTGAAACTAAAGTGACTAGAACTGCCCAGCTTAATTCAATTCAATCAACTCTTAATAGCACACAAAATACTATACCACCCTGAGAATACCCCCTTGATTATAAATATTATTAAGCCATATAGCAACTTGAGATACCTACGATCAGCCAACAAACTACTGGTCCAAACCCACAAAGTTAATAACTCTGCTGGTGAATCCCTATTTGCTGACTTTGTTGGCAAAACCTGGAATTCATTGCCAAGCTATATAACCCTACAATCTTCCATAAGTCTCTTCAAAAAAAACCTCAAACAGTATTTCAAAGAGAACTGGCGTTGCCCATGTACCAACCCTGATTAAGTTATAAACTGAAAGCATAATCTGTACATATCGTAATATGTAATTACTTAACCAAGCTCTGTTTCCAGTCTGATCTCTCGTACTTTTAATTGTGTCTGACCATGAAAACTGAGTCTCCCTATTTGGGAACAATACTAAACCATTGTACAAAACACCTTGTCTTATATTTTCTAATGTTATCTAAGTTCTTGTGTAAACCATGTAATGTTATCTAACTTCTTGTGTAATCTATGTAATTTTGTTATACTGGAGCTTTTCTCCCCGGGCCTCCGCTGAAAATGGACATGTATCCAGTCGGACTATCCTGGTAAACAAATGTATAATAAATAAAGCAAGTAAAAGTAATACAAGTATTGAAATTATTTTCTTCTTGTACTGTTCTAGGAAACTAGAAAGACAGCTATTACCCAAAGTTAAAATGACAGTTTAAAAAGAAATTTCAAATGCTTTAAGTATATACTTACAAGAAGAGACTGGGAAAAGCATGCTTCCAGATACAGTCCTGAGATTCTCTGTTTCCAGAAGCAGCATTACCAAGAAACTGAAGACCACATCGCAAAGCTGTGAAGAGATATGAAAAGAAAATTTATTTTACAGAAAAAGTACATAAATCACAATTAAAAACAATAAACATCACACAAAAAAGGCAATATTTGTAATACAAGAACTATGAGTCACTATGTCTGGAATCTGCCCAGAGTACTTGCCTGCAAAAATGTATCTTCACTCTTTCAGTCAAAAGCCTGTTAAATCCCAAATAGTAATTTCATTTATACATCACCATCTTATTCAACTTTTCAAATAAGGTAATACTTAACATTCACATACATTCCATTCATCAAGAACACCCTCTGAAACAGCACATTTTCTATATACATGAAAAATATCAGCCTGTGACTGCTTCACCTTTTCAGAAGACCTCAGATTTACTTCACTTTTTTGTGCCAACAATAAACAAAATGCATATCCATAGTTTAGTCGCACAACATTTGATTTCACGAATTTGATTAGCTATTACAAAATCTGGGTGTAAAACGGGCCTCTCTTATTACAGAATGATACAGAACCAGTTAGTTTCCACTGTCTGTTTCCTACGATTCAGAATATAATTATGTAAATAATTATTCATTTGTTACATCACAAAAGATGAATTAAATACAAAAACAGCCCCTATGTTTGCTAGTCTGTGGCCACAATAGAAGAGGAATAAGAATTTGACAGAATTCCTACCACTGCAGTGGTTCTCCATAAAGACAGAGACTACCATTCAGAAAGAAGCTCTGTGCAAAGAAGTTAAGGGAAGAAATGAGCAAGTATATGAGTGCAATATCAGGTGGAAGTCCAAGGGCCCTTAAGTGCAATCCTCAGAACAGAGGAAATGTAACTGCAGTAAGGGAGAATACGTCCTAACTGCAAAAACAGTGACATTATGTGAGTATTGTCCTTACTTCAACTGCTTGCAGCCTTTTACTTCTTCATATTCATCACCAGAATGGTATTCTAAGCATTTTAGTTCTCCTTTAATGTACATCCAAGCACCAACTGTCCCATGAAAGCAATTATACCCATAGCCGATTCCTCAAAGTGCATTTCAGGTTCCACAAGTTTACGGCATGAATGCTCATGCTTCTCAGTGCTTCAGTGTGGCAAGTATAAACTTAATACACACAATCTGTTTCACCTACTAATGTTGCTAACCAAGAGAATATAGGCTACAAAACTTCCACTTATCACATAAAACCAGTGCTGTGGCAGACTCTACAGTTCTGTGTGGAAGGAAGTATTCTCTGAAATTTGCTCTCTGCCAACCCAAAAACGAACGGTTTCCAATACCTTAAATGTATCATGTTAAACTAAGTCAGCATGCAGAAACGGGTCAACTCTAGCTCTGACTAAAATAACTGCTCTTCCTCATTCTACTCAACACTTGAGCTTAATCAAAAGGACAAACTCCTACAGCTTAGAGTATCCTGTCACTATAAAGTACAGTTGTGTACACTTACCATAAATGTAGATGTTAGAGTGTATTCACTGTTGCAGCCATCACACTTGGGTTAAAAGAAAAGCTGATGTAACAATGTCGGCTGCATGTTTCATACCCCTGACGCAGAAATCCCAAGACTCTGGTATTCGGGCCGACTGAGGGCTACCTGCAGGCAGATAATCCAAGTGTGATGACTGCAACTGTGAAACACAAAGAACATCTGTTGTTCTACTAGCTTTTTTTTAAATGAATGAGAAATTTTAAAAATTGTTCCTGATTTTAGGCCTTTGCAGCCCTCCCCCAGAAATCCCAAGCAAAAACGATGAGAGGTATGCTGGCAGTATCAGCTGCTGTGTAGTACATCTTTTCTGACAAATAAATGAAAATGTATAACGTCAATTAAACTTCCCACAGGGCATAAGCTTAACAATCAAACTTGTGGGCTAATGTATGAACTATCTCAGCTTTTGTTTATCCACTTGGTTAGCACACTATGACGTCCAGAGTTAACACTGAATGCAACCATTAGTATTCACCAACTACTTGTATAAAGTCAGTGACATAAAACTCTTTTTTGTTTCGTGGTTAACATAATGTTTAAAGCCACGGATAGTAATAGATAGTTGTTTAGCTTGCCTTAATTCCTCTCAACCGTCCACATTTTCACAAAATGCCCTTATTTTTGCCTTATACTTTTGGTCTATTCCTCATAAAATTTGTGTTTTTCTGGCAAAACATTGAAGAATGGAGTCACTAAATATTAAGACATTTGCTTTTTCAGTCTTCACATCCTTTAAAAAATGCAGACCAACTCAAAACATTGTTATTCTAGCAGCTTTCTAATATGAGCAATAATTAAAATCAGTCCCCAATTCTGTGCCTTTGTCCCAACAGTATTCTTGGCCTTCTTCAGATTTCTTGTCATAAAAGGTCGAGAGACATGCTTCTCATATCACTAAAATAGTGTACCACGATGATTTTAACATATAATACACATTTGCTGTTGAACCTTTTCACCTAGATAATTAAAATATTGTGTTTAAGTCAGTACCTAGCAATTTTACATTACCAAACGAAATTTTGAACAGTTTAGTACATCAGCTTCTCAGCTTAAAAAAGAAATAAAAAAAATTCTTTCATTGCATAGCTTTAAGAGGTGGAAATATGCTCTAGAGAGAAGAGGAATGAAGGTCAACAGGACTAAGACAGAATATGTGTGTGTGAATGAGAGGGAGGATAGAAGAATGGTGAAGATGCAGTGAGTAGAGTTGGCAAAGGTGGATGAGTTTAAATACTTGGGATCAACAGTTCAGAGTAATGGTGAGTGTGGAAGAGAGGTGAAGAAGAGAGTACAGGCAGGATGGAGTGGGTGGAGAAGAGTGTCAGGAGTGATTTGTGACAGACGAGTACCTGTAAGAGTGAAAGGGAAGGTCTACAAGAGGGTAGTGAGACCAGCTATGTTATATGGGTTAGAGACAGTGGCACTGACAAAAAGGCAAGAATCAGAGCTTGACCTGGCAGAGTTGAAAATGTTAAGATTTGCAATGGGTGTGACGAGGATGGACAGGATTAGGAATAAGTACATTAGAGGGTCAGCCCAGGTTGGGAGACAAAGCCAGAGGCGCAAGATTGGTTTGGACATGTGCTGAGGAGGGATGCATAGTATATTGGGAAAAGATGCTAAGGATGAAGTTGCCAGGTAACAGGAAAAGAGGAAGGCCTAAGATAAGGTTTATGGATGTGGTGAGAGAGGACATGCAGGTGGTTGGTGTGACAGAGCAAGATGCAGAGGACAGGAAGAAATGGAAACAGTTGATCCGCTGTGGCAACCCCTAACGGGAGCAGCAGAAAGAAGAAGGAGAGCATAGCTTCCTCACGGTAGGTTTTAACAGTATTGATTTATGCAAGTGCTTTTGGTTCTGGTTCTGAATCCGCTTTTGCTGTTTAACGGCTCTGGGCCAAGGGTAAGGAAGGGCATACCTTGTGGCTCAGCCTTTTTGGACATCTATTTGAACCATTTTGAGTTAGAAGGTAGACTGTAGAGAAATTGGGCTAATTGTTCACATTAAGACGCACCATAAACATGGGTGCTCTAACTCGTTAACACCTAAATGGTGTGGAATGTCACAGCACTTAGGTGCCTACTCACATCTTGCATTTCAGAGCACTTTCTAAAAAATAAATGAACAGAGATTAATTTCTCTACTGTGAGACATCCTAGATTAACAATTTTGGTGTCATTTTGTTAATACCTTCTTGCACATTCCAATATTGCCTGTTATTAGTTGGTAAGTCACTTAGTAAATAAAGCCAGACCTCAAAAAGTTCTTGACCATGAGAAGCTTACGGCTGTGAAATGGAAGTATACAAAAAGGCACTATTTGAATTTAAGTGGGTGTGATTTTATTTTATTCTTACCATGCAGACATCTGTTAAAATTTTGAATGTACAGATAAATTTAAACATGCAGACACCCAGTCAAATTATTTATTATTATTATTATTTATTTATTTCCAGTTTGATTACCGGGGAGGTCCACTGGGCCCTGGGGAACCATTTTCAGTGGAGGCCCGGGTAGAAAAGCTCCAAAAATACAAATACAAATTACAAAATATGAAAAAATATAAGTGATACATTGAGGTGACCAGTTTGTACAATAGGAACATTCATTATTACAAAATAGCCAAATACAACTTCACTAAGGTTATTCTAAAAAGGTTATAGAATTATAAAGCTGTTCTTATAGAGTAATTTGAGATAATGCATTATATAATCACATAGAAAAGAGGTTTAAGAAAATCTATTTACAGTATTTACACAAGGGGGTTCAAAGATAAATAATTGTAGGACATTTTGAGAGCAAGGGTACATTCCATGTGGGATATCAATGTGTTCTTGGATAATTTTTAGGAGGGGTAGACTATATGCACTGCCTCACCTTTTTACATTCTAGGTAGGATATCAGTGTATTCTTGTATAGTTTTAGGTAGGGTGAAGACAGGAGCATTTCCACTTAGTGGACAGATGTTTGAAAAGCTGAGTTTTGAAATTTTCAGAGTTTGATATTGTTCTTAAAGAGGAAGGGAGAGAGTTCCAAGTCTTGCCAATAGTGAAGGAGAAGAGAAGTTGGCCAGCTGGACTTTTAGGTTTATTGATAGCAATCAGGTTTTGATGTTCGGATCTGAGAGTTCTATTGGGGATGTAGGATTTCTTCCTGATGATCTACATTTGCAGAAATAATAGTAGGGGACAAATTTCTAAAACTGGGCTATTTCTTCTACTTCAGAAAATTAGACAAACACATCTTCAACAGGCTGTAAGTTTTTTCTTACATTTACTCAATGTGATTTTCATCACAAAAAACGTTCAACATCTAGTAAGAAAACACAGCACAGTACCACAATAATTCTCAGCATACTGATCCCAAACCATCATTAAATGCATTTTTTTTATTTAGTTAATGTGATAACTGTACATTTTTCAGTGCTTACCTACAATTAACGGATGGTTCATTGGTTGGGATTATTTTAGAAAATGTAATGCCATGTTAAGTTTTACTGTATGTTTAATGCAAACCAGTGGAGCAATACTGATGACAGTTGGTATATATTATTTAAGAGGTGTGAGAGAAAAAGCTACCATATTGGGGGTTGTAGGATGCTTTAAAAATAGTCAGTCAAAATATTTTTCTCACTCCGTTGAACATAGGTAACATTGCTTCCCTACCCAGCCAATGTGAATCTTTTTACGGTATCTTGGCATCACTCCCTACCCCATAAAGAGTACAGCTGTGTAAAATCTTACTGTAAGAGTAGATGCCCTTTCCTTCACTGTTGTAGTATTCTTTACCTATGGGATTTCCATCCATGGGTAGACCAAGGTCCTGCCACTATACCATTGTCTATTATTGCTTTAAGGTACGCCGAACGTCACATGTACCCTCCTGACATACTCCGGTGGGAGGGTGGTCTAATGGTTAAGGTGTTTGCCTTACAAACACAAGGTGCAGGGTTTGAGTCTCACAAGGGATAATTGGCTAGGCTTAAAATGGCTCTCAAGGGCAGCTAGCTTAGTACTAATCTATGAACCTATGTAGGGCATAAAGATGATGATCCAGACGTACCATCCTCAGAACAGATTGCCCCAGTACCAGGCTAAGGAAACCCAGGAGGTAACCAGTACATCCAGGATTGAAAAAGAACTAGGGGGATGGAGGGAGGGAGTGAATACTGCAACAGTGAAGGAAAAGACATCTACTGTTATGGTAGGATTTTACACAACTGTACTATGTCCTTCCATTCACTGTTGCAGTATTTTTCACCTATGGGAAGAGTGCCAAAGCTCAAGAAGAAACTTTGGAGGAGGAAGACGCAGACAAGCCCTCTAAGAAGCCATGAAGAATGGCCCTAGCAAAACCAGCTGTAGCTCTAGAGATACCATCCAACCTGAAGTGCTTCGTAAAAGTATGCAGGGAAGTCCAGGTAGCTGCTTCAAGAATAGAATCAGTATCCAACCCCTTGTAAAAAGCACCAGAAGAAGATACAGCTCTAGAAGAATAACCCTTCAAATAAGAAGGAAGGCTCTTACCATAAAAAGTATAACAAAAAGAAAAATATTTTCTACTTGGATAGAGCTAATCCTAAGAACCTAAGATGAAAAAAGAAACAAACAAATGATCAGATTTTTTTCTGACAGCCTTACTCTTATCTAAATAAAATCTGAGTTGTCTATGCACATCCATATGCAGCACCCTCTCACTGACAGACTGTGGAGAGGGGAAAAAGTAGGGAAATGAATAGACTGATTAAGAGACAACTCATTAACTACTTAGGCATAAAAGAAGGATTAGTGTGCAAGGGCACCCTGTCCTTATGAAACACCAAAAAAGGAGGACAAGCCGTAAGCGCCTGAAGCTCAGAAACCCTTCTCACAAAAGTAGGAGCAAATAAAAGAACGGTCTTCCAAAAAGAATGTTGCAGGGAAGCTGAAATGAAGCACCAGGCACAAAGGGAGCCTGAGTCAACTTATCCAAAACAAAATTAAGATCCCAGGGAGGAGGAACAAGCTTGCTGGGAGGTCTTATATTAAGGAAATGTTTGCCCTCAAATCTAGAAGTTAAAGAAGGTGATAAAGGCAGACAAGCAGAGATAGCTGATTAAGTGGGCCTTAACAGAAGAACAGGTCCAGGTTACGAGAGAGATACACCAAACAGAAAATGTCTTCCATTTGCCAAGTAGGATTTGCTAGTGGTGGGCTTCCTGGCCTCCTGCAGGACCATCAGCATGTCCTCAGAAAAAAGGTGTCTATGTGGAATCAAAAATCCCATCACCCACAGTGTCAGTTGAAGAGTGGATAGGTGGGGTTGGATGAGAAATCCATTGCCTTGCATGAGTAGATCCACCCTGTGAGGTAACTTCTGAAGATTGTCCTTAGCTAAATGTAGAATAGGAGGGAATGAATACTGTCAGAGCCAAAAGGGAGTCACCAACAAGATTCTGGGAGCATCCTATTGAATTTTGAACAGGACTTTTGTAATGAGAGAAAGGGGAGGGAAAGCATAAAGAAACATTCCCTTCCAAGAAAAAGACAGAATGTCCACCTTCCACACCAGAAGACCTCTGACTCTGGCACAAAATAGAAGTAATTGCCTGCTCACAGGGGAGGCAAACAGATCAACTTGAAGAGCACCTCACTGTTGGACAATTTCCAGAAACACATCCCTGTGAAGCATCCATCCATGGGATTGAGTTAAGGACCTGCTCAGAGCATCTTGCCACAATGTTTTGGCTTGAAGGGATGTAAGCTGCCCAAAGAGTCACTTAATAATTAACAGCAAAATCCCACACCAGGACTGCCATCTGGCAAAGAAGGTAGCATTTTTTCCGCCCTACAGCAAAATCCCACACCAGGACTGCCATCCGGCAAAGAAGGTAGCATTTTTTTCCGCCCTGTTTGTTTATATAATACATCATTGTGGTATTCTCTGTAAATACCTTTGGAGGCCCTGGAGAGAACAGAGGATGAAAAGCCTGAAGAGCCAGCATAAAAGCTCTCATCTCTTTGACACTGATGTGCTCCTTCTGCTGAAGGGTGTCCACACCTCCTGTACATTTAGGGAGCCAAAAGCTGCTCCCCATCCCACGTCTGAAGCATCTGTGAACAGCTCCTGAGAGGGAAGAGGGGGATGAAAAGGGAGGCATGGATTTAGAGACAACTGCTGAATCCACCAGTGAAGTCCCTTCTTGAGACAAGGAAGAAGTGGAACTACAAAATCTAGAGGATGTGTATGTTGAAGCCACACTGACATCAGAAACCAGTGGAACTTTCTCATGTGGAGTTTGGCCAGAAGGAACAATGGAATGGAGGATGCCATGAAAAGTACAGTTTTGTACCTACCATAAATGTAGATGTCCGATAGATATGCAACTGCAGTCATAACATATGGGTTGTCCTGCCTCAGGCAGCCCTCGGTCGGCCGAATTCCAAAGTCTGGGTCCGGCGTCGGCTGGTGTCACCTCCTCTCCGACGTCACAACGGCTGGAGTATAAAGGCATCGGCCGACGCCATCTTCTTCAGTGTTTCTTGCCCCAGATGCCAGGTGCCCTCTTAGGAAGGCTAAATTTGGTAAATGGATAAAAATAATCCCAAACATGCACAACAGTAATAAACAGATACACCATAGGAGATGCCCCCAGCTGAAGGGAAAAGGGGTAGGGACCCAAAAAGAAGGATACAGAGGGGTAGGAGGGTGGGAAAATCCAACTGCAGTTGCATATCTATCGGACATCTACATTTATGGTAGGTACAAAACTGTACTATGTCCTTCAAGAATGCAACTGCAATCATAACATATGGGTTGAATACCATAGCCAAGCTGGGGGTGGATGGAACTCCGATAAGGATGGTGTAGCTAAAATCCCCTGCAGGACTGCTGAAGCAAAGCCTGCTCGGGATCTGGAGTATAAGGGCAGGTGGTAGTGCTTGGTAAATGTATGCACGGAGCTCCATGTAGCAGCCTCTAAAATGTCCTTTGTTGCCACTCCTCTTAGGAAAGCTGTGGAAGTGGCTATAGCTCTGGTGGAATGTGGCCTAATATTGGCTGGCACACCTTTTCCATGAAAAGAATAGCAAAATCTGATGCAATGTCCAATCCATTTTGAAATTGTTTGTTTGGAGATTGCTTTTCCTTGTACTCCAGCAGCATAGGCTACGAACAGCTGGTCAGACTTTCTGGTGGCCTTAGTTCTGTCCAAGTAGTAGCGTAGTTGTCTGTGTATGTCCAAAGTATGTAGTAGTCCCCCCCCCCCTATTTTGAGGATTGGGGAAGAATGTAGGTAGATGAATAGCTTGATTTAGAGACACCCTGGAAATAACTTTTGGCATGAATGTAGGATTGGTTCTTAGAGAGACTCTGTCTTGATGAAAAATGAGGAAGGGGGGCACTGCCATGAGTGCCTGTATCTCCGAAACTCTTCTTGCAGAAGTGACTGCCAATAAGAAGGCCGTCTTCCATGATAGAAATTGCATTTCTGAGGTTGCTGCTGGCTCAAATGGAGGAATAGTTAGTTTTTCCACATGTAGTTGAGGTCCTATGCAGGTACTGGCTGTTTTCTGAGAGGTTTGATATTCTTTATTCCTCTTAGAAACTGTCTTAGCAGAGGATGCAAAAACACTGGAGGGTCACAGTTGTATTTTGCTGAGATTGTTGAGGCATGAATCTTTATTGAGGAGTATGAGAGCCCAATATGAAATAGTTCTGCCAAGTATTCTAATATCTGAGGTATACTCAGTAATGCTGTGTCCTGACCCCTTTTGGCATTCCAGATGCTGAATCTCTTCCACTTGGCTGAATAGGTTTTTCTGGTGGAAGGTCTGGGTGCTTCCAGCAAGATCTCTTGAACAGATTTGGAAAGAGAGTTAGGTGTTGAAGTCATGGTAGCCTCCAGGCTGTCAGATGCAAAGTTTTCAGGTCTTGATGTACAGTCCTGTAATTGTGTTGCGTTAGGAGCAGGGGCCATAGGGTCAGAGGCCATGGTTTGGTCCGAGTTATGGTCAATAGCAATGGGTACCAGTGTTGCCTTGGCCAGTCTGGAGCTATCAAGATGCCTGTTGGTTGTTCTGCTTTGATCTTCAGTATCACCTTGGTCAGCAGAGGCAGGTGAGGGAATGCATACATTTTTGGAGAATTCCAGCTGAAGGAGAGAGCATCCGTTTTCCAAGCTAGAGGGTGGTGAGTCCTTGTGCAGAACTTTTCCAGGTGATGATTTAAGTGGGAAGCAAAAAGATCTATGTCCGGTCTTCCCCATATCCTTGTCAGTTGAGAGAAAATGTGAGGGTGCAGCATCCATTCGTGTGGATCCATGAAATTTCTGCTCAGACTGTCCGCCAGTACATTGTCCTTGCCTGGTACAAACTGGGAATGTAAATGTATCTTCAGGCTCAGGGATTTTTCCCAGAGAAGCATTGTTAGTCTGCAGAGGGGATAAGAATGAGTGCCTCCCTGCTTGTTTATGTACCACATGACAGTGGTGTTGTCTGTCCTTATTAGCAAATGTCCTTCTTGTAGTGATTTTTCGAAAGTCTAGATGGCACGTATCACAGCCAACATCTCCTTTTGGTTTATGTGCAGATGTCTTTCCTTTGGCGTCCAAAGACCTTGAATGCATCTGCCCTCCATGTGCGCCCCCCATCCATGGTCTGAGGCGTCTGTTGTAATCATTTGGCCTGCTTGAGGTCTGTTGAAAGACATGCCTTTGTTTAGTTGACTGGCTTGCGCCCACCATAGAAATTCCTTCTGCAGACATGGAATAAGTGGGATTATGTCCTCTAGGCTGTTGTTGTGTTGAGACCATAAGTTTTTTAAATACTATTGCAGCTTTCTCATATGAAGTCTTGCCAAAGGTATCAGAAGGATGCAAGATGCCATGAAACCCAGGGCCTGCGGGATTTTCCTTGCAGTCAGCTGGGAAAGCTTTGCTAGGCCTTTGAAGTACTCTGGTAAATGCTGCTGTTTTTCCTCTGTGAGGTAGGCCATTTGGGTTTCCGTGTCCAGTTTGGCTCCTAGGAATGTAATCTGTTGGGATGGTAGTAAGTTTGACTTCTGAATGTTGACTGTGTATCCCAAGGCCTGTAGTAGATGCATGACATAGTCCAAATTCCCTTTTAAGGTTTGTTTGTGGTCTGCTTGTATGAGGCAGTCGTCCAAGTAGGGGTATATTTGAATCCCCTGCTGTCTGCAGTGTGCCACTACTGATGCCAGGCATTTCGTGAACACTCTGGGCGCAGTAGATAAGCCAAACGGCAATGCTGAGAATTGATAATGCTCTGTCCCTGCAAGAAATCTGAGGTATCTTCTGCAGCTTTGTCTGATTGGGACATGCAGGTATGCCTCCTTGAGGTCCAGAGTGACCAGCCAAGACCCCTTGCCCAACATGGGAAGAAGTTGCTGCAACGTCAGCATTTTGAACTTTGGCACAATGAGGAAAGTGTTTAGATTTGACAAGCCCAGTATGGGTCTCCATTTGTTTTCTTTTCTTGGAACAAGGAACAGTCTTGAATAAAATCCCTGGCCTTGCTCCTGAGGAGGAACCCTTTCTATCGCTTTTATACTTAATAGCTTGTAAACTTGAGTGAGTGCCTCTGCCCTTTGATGATGTGGCAGGTTTGGCATGCCTTGTCTTATTGGTAATGTATGGAAGTGGAATCTGTAACCTTTGTCTATCAAATCCAGAATCCAATTGTCTTTGGTTAAGATATGCCAGTTTTGTGAGAATAAGGCTAATTTTCCGCCCAAAGGTGCTTCTCTTTGAACCTTTGTAGGCGGTAATGAAAGTGAAGTCATTGTGATTGTCCTTGTGGTGCAGCTGAACTGTCTGCGCCACTTCTTTGATTTGGAGGTTGCCATTGGCGGCCCCTGTAAGATCCTCGGTATTGCCCTCTACCTCGGGCACGCCTGCTTTTTTCCCTTTGAAACTTGTCAGAGCCGGGAAGGACCAATTCTTTGAGGGCCAGTTTCTGCTGAATCTGGGTGGCTGAACCTGAAGGAAATCCTTGACTGTCTGTACTGACTTTGCTTTTTCCTCTATGGATTTCAATACATCTTGTGCAGTAGCACCAAAAAGCTTTTGTTTTTCCAAAGGTGCATCCAGTAACTTTACTTTAACATGGTCAGGCAAAGACTGATCCTTCAACCAAGCATGTCTATGTATCACAGCCCCAGTCATAGCTGCCCTACATGAAGCCTCCAGTGCATCATAACCACACTGCAGAAATGGTTATTAGCCTGCTGAGTGTTATGTATATGATCCTGCAGTGCCTTTTTATCAATAGGCTCAGGAGAGGCTAACTTTTTCTGTAAATCATCCAGGAGAAAATCTTGGTACTGAAACATGTGAAAAAGGCAGTTAAGAGAGCTCATGGCTAGGGTAGTAGAGGTATATACTTTTTTACCCCATATCTCTAGGGACCTTGCTTCTCTGTCAGCTGGCAGTGGGTTTTTGGCAGAGGAGGAAGCCACTCCCTTGGGGCCCTGTGAAATAGTTTCTAGATCCACAGAGTGGGCCTTAAAAAGGTGCTTGTGAGTGTCAGGGACCCTATAATATCTGTCCAGCTTGACAGGAGCAGGAGGAAGAGAATCAGGGTTGGCAGTGGAGTCAGAGAAAACATCATCCAAAACATCCATAACTGGAGGGATAGCCAAAGGTCTGTGCTGGGGAAGCTTGAGGAAAGTACGAAGCCTTTTCCTGGAGTCAGAGAATTCCTGACCCTGCCATTGAAAATGTTCCCTCATGGAATGCAGGACTTCCCCAAATGAGAAATCCTCTGGAGGGGAGGCAGAGGGAATTGATTCCTCAGCATCAGAGTCCTCATAGGCCTGGAAGGGTTCTTCTTGAGTATCAGAATGCTCAGAATCCCCAGAGGCTTCATCCGAGGAGAGGTCGTCCGCCTGCTCTGTTCGAGGCCTTTTCTCTGCAGGAGGCTGAGAACCCCTGTCCGGATGAGGCTGAGACCCCCTGATAAGGGAAATAAGATCTGCAGCCAGAGACATGATCTGCTTATCAGATGAAGGGGCCTGGGCAGGTTTAGGATGGGCCTTGGCCTGACTGGCGGCCTTAGCACATGCAAAGACCTTGATGGACATGGATACAGGAGGCCTAGCAACCCCACGTGCAGGCATTACCTTGTCCACAGGAATGGTGTCGGGTAGATCCAGAACTTCGGTTTCCAGAGGAAAATCAACAACCGGCACCGGAGAGATCTCCGAGACCGAAGGTCGTGTTAACGCTGTATCGTCGGCCTGGAGCGGTAGATTTACCACTTCCGAAGGGACCGGAGTGCTAGCAGAGGGTTTAGGAGTAACATCGGTAGTGGACGCGGGCCGAGGATGGCGGTCCCGGTCCTTGCGTTTTTTAGCAGATTGGGTTGTCGGTTGATCTGACGGCATGATATACGCAAAAGATTCACCGAAAAAATCCTTGGCGAATTCTGCCCGGCGCCTGAGAGTGCGCTTATTAAAGCAAGCACAGGCCGAGACGTCGTGGTCTGGGCCCAGGCAAGGAAGGCAGAGAGAATGGAAGTCCTTATGAGGTATTTGTTTACCACAAGACAAACAATTATTAACTTTCTCAATTTGTTCTGACATCGGCTGAGGCAAGAATAAATGTTCCCCAACGGGGTACTTAGCTTTTAGATGACTTCGGTACTGAAAACACAGGAGCTGACCGACCGGCACTTGCGAACTGCTTCTACTTTGGGCACTGCGCGGCAAGAAAGACTGAAGAAGATGGCGTCGGCCGATGCCTTTATACTCCAGCCGTTGTGACGTCAGAGAGGAGGCGACACCAGCCAACGCCGGACCCAGACTTTGGAATTCGGCCGACCGAGGGCTGCCTGAGGCAGGACAACCCATATGTTATGACTGCAGTTGCATTCTTGAAGGACATCACAGAGCTCTCAGAAACTCCATGACTATAATGGAGGTCAGAAGAGGAAGAAGACTTTGAAAGAAGGAAATGAGAGTTAAGGCATTTGGAAGAGGCAGGGATGCCAGCACATGCACCGTCTGAATACTGCAACCCAGAAAGACATGATCCTGAGAAGGAGTCAGAGAAGACTTTTTGAAACTTATTGTGAACCCTGGACTCTGAAGAAGGGGAATGGTAAAATGAACATTTTGCAACAAGATATCCGGAGAAGATGTCTGAATCAGCAGAACATCCAAGTAAGGAGATATTTGGATCCTCTGAAGCCTGCAAAAAGCAATCACAGAAGCAAGCCATTTGGTGAATACCCCTGAGGCAGTAGAAAGGCCAACGGGCAAAGCAGAGAACTGAAAATGCCAGGAAGCAACAGAGAAATGCAAAAACGTCCTGAAAAGACGATGTATCAGAATATGGAGATAAGCATCCTTGAGATCCAGAGACACCATATAGGCCTGAGAGAGCAAGAGAGGAAAAGTACAGTTTTGTACCTACCATAAATGTAGATGTTAGAGTGTTCACCCTGCTGCAGTCATCACACTTGGGGTTATCCTGCCGTCAGGCGGTCCCGCAGTCGGCCCGAGTTCCAAAGTCTTGGTCTGGCGTCGGTTGCTGTCGCTTCTTCCCTGACATCAGTGCGCCAAGGGTATATAAGAGGCATCCGACGCCATTTTCTTCAGTTTTTTTTGCCCCAGATGTCAGGTGCCCCCAATAGGTAGGCAATATATATATATACAAAACAAAATGAAAACGGCTCGAACTTTGGATGCCAAGAAAGACAACGAAGTAAATGTATTTAGCGCTTTCTTCCACTTTATTCATAACATGGACTTCCTCAGAAAAACGGGAACTCTCCCATGTTCCCGTTTTTATACATTGCAGGATATGATGTCATATTAACCACACACATTTAGTGTTTGTCCCAATAATCAATATTTAACACTGAAATTTGAAATTCTTTCAGTAATTTATATATTTTTTGATACACTATAATGTGGAAATTGTCTCCATACTAAAAATATACAAAAAAATGATTTTGTTTGTAAAAAGTATATCTATATATATGTATACATAAATACAACTGTAAAAATATGTAATACCTGAACAATTAAAAATACACGTGGATGTGCACAATAACCCAAAGTCCAACTCACACCCTCACACACACACACATCCTCCCACGAACTTACTCACAAACATACACACTAATACAAACACACACACACACACACACACACACATCCACCCCCCCACACACACACACACCACACAATTAATATAAACTCTAAATATGCAATAATGATGTTGCCAAACTGGTAAAAATGTGTATAGCAATATTCACTATAAAGAGACATTCTCTCAAATGTAATCTAACCATTAATTTGACATCAATCGAACTTCATTAGATGTCAATGTAGATTGCCTTTCTCATAAAATACATTCAACTTAAAAAATCTCTAATATTATGTGCTTAGTGAAAACCTTGTTATCTATTTAATAGAAAACATTTGATGTTAATTGAATCATTTAATCCAGGCAAAGTGTCAGCGCCTAATATCAACTGCCATAGTGTTTCTTTCTGTTCTAGTTTGTTATTTATATCACCCTTTAACACTCCTTTTTCAAGTCTATCCAAAACAAAAAATTCAAACTTTTTAAAATCTGTGCAAACCAAAGCATGTCTTGCTAATGAATTGTTTGTGTCTTTGTTTTTTATGGCTAAAGTGTGCTCATAAATGCGTCTTTTTAGACATCTTATTGTTTTACCGACATAATAATTTTCACACGTGACACATGTAGCTATATATACCACATGGTCACTGTTACAGTTGTTGTATTCTCTAGCCCAAAAAGTTCTATTCAGATGTTTCAAAGTCACAAAAGACGTATTCGTGATATATCTACACTGTTTGCAATCTTTACATGAGAAAGTTCCCTTTTTGTTACTTACTATTCTAGTCTGAGTCTCTCTATTGTGACTTTTGTACTCTAGCATCTTCTTCACATTCACCATGTTTTTATAGGTGAATGTTGGTTTTGTACCTAAAACTGTCATAAGCTCCCTATTTCCCAAAATGATCGTCCAGTTTGTCTCTATAACACTCCTAATATGCAACATCTCATTACACATAGGTAGTGGAAACATTGTGTTCCATTCTTTTGTGTCTGAGTCATTTCCATTATCTATGTTATTAACTGCCAAAAATTCATTCCTTTTAAATAAAAGAATTCTTATGTCTATATGAATTATGTCGGTAAAACAATAAGATGTCTAAAAAGACGCATTTATGAGCACACTTTAGCCATAAAAAACAAAGACACAAACAATTCATTAGCAAGACATGCTTTGGTTTGCACAGATTTTAAAAAGTTTGAATTTTTTGTTTTGGATAGACTTGAAAAAGGAGTGTTAAAGGGTGATATAAATAACAAACTAGAACAGAAAGAAACACTATGGCAGTTGATATTAGGCGCTGACACTTTGCCTGGATTAAATGATTCAATTAACATCAAATGTTTTCTATTAAATAGATAACAAGGTTTTCACTAAGCACATATTAGAGATTTTTTAAGTTGAATGTATTTTATGAGAAAGGCAATCTACATTGACATCTAATGAAGTTCGATTGATGTCAAATTAATGGTTAGATTACATTTGAGAGAATGTCTCTTTATAGTGAATATTGCTATACACATTTTTACCAGTTTGGCAACATCATTATTGCATATTTAGAGTTTATATTAATTGTGTGGTGTGTGTGGGTGTGTGTGGGGGTGTGTGTGTGTGTGTGTGTGTGTGTGTGTGTGTGTGTGTGTGTGTGTGTGTGTGTGTTTGTATTAGTGTGTATGTTTGTGAGTAAGTTCGTGGGAGGATGTGTGTGTGTGTGAGGGTGTGAGTTGGACTTTGGGTTATTGTGCACATCCACGTGTATTTTTAATTGTTCAGGTATTACATATTTTTACAGTTGTATTTATGTATACATATATATAGATATACTTTTTACAAACAAAATCATTTTTTTGTATATTTTTAGTATGGAGACAATTTCCACATTATAGTGTATCAAAAAATATATAAATTACTGAAAGAATTTCAAATTTCAGTGTTAAATATTGATTATTGGGACAAACACTAAATGTGTGTGGTTAATATGACATCATATCCTGCAATGTATAAAAACGGGAACATGGGAGAGTTCCCGTTTTTCTGAGGAAGTCCATGTTATGAATAAAGTGGAAGAAAGCGCTAAATACATTTACTTCGTTGTCTTTCTTGGCATCCAAAGTTCGAGCCGTTTTCATTTTGTTTTGTGGTTATTGGTTTTCTGGCTAGTCCGGAGTTGCTATCCAATACATATATATATTGCTATATAAAAATAAAACAATGCCTTCAGGCACAAGCAAATACACCACAGAGGTTGTATAGGATAGAATGGTATAGATAAGTCCAGCTAGCTCAGAGAGAATGGAGGGAGGGTAACCTGGACTGCAGCAGGGTGAACACTCGAACATCTACATTTATGGTAGGTACAAAACTGTACTATGTTCATCATGTTACCCTGCTGCAGTCATCAAACTTGGGTTGAATCCCAAAGCTAAGGATGGGTGGTGGAGTTAAACAGGGTTAGAAGAAGCTAGTAGGCCCTGCAAAACTGCAGTGGCAAAACCAGCTCTAGTCTTAGAATATAGAGGTAAGTGATAGTGTTTGGTGAAGGTGTGCACTGAACTCCAAGTTGCAGCTTCCGGAATATCCTTGGTTGGCACCCCCCTGAGAAAGGCTGCTGATGTAGCTGTAGCCCTGGTGGAGTGGGACCTAATGTTAGCAGGTACCGGTTTCCCATGATGCGTGTAGCAGAAACATATGTCCTATCCATTTTGAAATGGTCTGTTTTGAGATAGCTTTTCCTTGTGATCCTGCAGCACGGGCTACAAAGAGCTGGTCAGATTTTCTGAAAGCCTTAGTTTTATCTAAGTAGTAACGTAATTGCCTGTGAATGTCCAAAGAGTGCAGGAGTCTTTCTCCTTTGTTCTAGGGATTTGGGAAAAAGGTGGGCAAATGAATGGTTTGGTTTAGGGCCACACTGGATACCACCTTTGGCATAAAGGAAGGGTTAGTTCGTAGAGAGACTCTGTCTTGATGAAAAATGAGGAAAGGCTCCACTGCCATTAGCGCCTGCAGCTGAGACTCTTCTAGCTGAAGTTATTGCTAGTAGCAGGGCAGTTTTCCATGAAAGAAATTTTAAATCAGCTGAAAAAACTGGTTCTAAAGGCGGCAGTGTAAGCTTTTCCAGAGCAAAGCTGAGATCCCAAGTAGGTGTTGGTGCTCTCCTGGGCGGTCTTATGTTCTTAGCCCCTCTGAGGTACTGTCTTAGGAGTGGATGTGAAAATAAAGGAGGATCCGTGGCATGGATCTTAATAGATGAAAAGGAAAGTCCTTTGTGCAACATCTCAGTTAAATATTGTAGAATCTGAGGAATGTTTGGATCAAGGGGATTTTGGCCTTTAGCCTGGTTCCAGACGCGAAATCTTTTCCATTTGTCTGAATTGGTTTTCCTGGTGCTGGGCCTCCTGGCCTCCAGAATGACATCCATAACAGCTCTGGATAGAGGTGTTGGCTGGTTGTTTAGGTAATTTGCCCTGCAGCCAGGTTTAAAGTCTTGAGCTGGCTGTGTAGAATCGGATTGTCTTGCTGGGTGAGCAGGTGAGGAATTTGTGGTAAAATCCATGGTGGGCCGTGGGCCATGTTCCTTAGAATTGGATACCAGTGCTGGCGTGGCCAGTCTGGTGCAATGAGTATAATCTGTGGCCTCTCTAATCTGACTTTCAGCAGTACCTTTGCTAGAAGAGGCAGTGGAGGAAAGGCATACACTGTTAATGTTTTCCAACTGAATGAGAGGGCGTCCACTTTCCAAGCTTGTGGGTGGAATGTCCTTGTGCAAAATTTTTGAAGTTGGTAGTTTTGGGGGTTGGCAAACAGATCTATGTCTGGGCGTCCCCATTTTTGAGTTATCATTGCAAATACTTGTGGATTTAGTTTCCACTCGTGGGGATTCATGATGTTTCTGCTTAGGTAGTCTGCCAATGTGTTTTTCTTTCCTGGCAGGAATTGTGCTTGTAGTTGAACTTGGTAAGACAGTGCTGTGTTCCACAAGGTCATTGCTTGCCTGCATAGAGAGTAGGAATGTGTGCCCCCTTGCTTGTTTATGTACCATACTACTGTGGTATTGTCTGTCTTTATTATTAGTTGTCCTGGGTGTAAGAGAGGCCTTTGAAAGCTGTTAGAGCATTTCTGTACTGCTAGCATTTCTTTTTGATTGATATGCAGATGCCTTTGATCTGTAGTCCATTTGCCCTGAATGCACTGTCCTGCCATGTGTGCTCCCCAGGCATAGTCCGATGCATCTGTTGTCATAGTTTGCCTGGCTGTGGGTAAGGTGAAAGGCTGACCCTTGTTAAAGTGACATGCCTGTGCCCACCATAGAAACTCCTGTTGAAGGCAGGAAATGAGTGGTATCATTGTTTCCAAGCTGTGGCTGTGCTGAGTCCATATGCTTTTCAGGTACCACTGTAATTTCCTCATATGCAGTTTTGCAAATGGTATTAGTAGTATGCAAGATGCCATGAATCCTAAGGCCTGCAGAATTTTTCTTGCAGGGAGTTAGGTCTTTGTTGCCATTATTTTGAAGTATTGAGTCAGCTGTTGTTGCTTGTCTGGCGTGAGATAAGCCATCTGGGCCATTGTATTCAAGCTGGCACCCAGGAATATTATGTTTTGTGAGGGCACTAGTTTTGTTTTCGTTTACTGTGTACCCTGGGCAACTTAGAAGGTGTTTGACAAATGCCAGACGCTTTAAAAGAATGTCCTTGCTTTCTGCTTGAATAAGGCAGTCATCCAGGTATGGGTATATTTGAATTCCTCTTTGTCTGCAGTATGCAATTACTGGTGCCAGGCATTTTGTGAAGACCCTGGGTGCAGTAGATAAGCCAAAGGGCAGTGCAGAGAATTGATAATGGGTTGAACCTGCAATGAAGCGGAGGTATCTTCTGCAATTTCGTCTGATAGGGACATGCAAGTATGCCTCCTTGAGGTCTAACGTTACTAACCAAGTATTCTTGCCCAGCATGGGAAGAAGCTGCTGTAGTGTTAGCATCTTGAATTTTGGTACTTGCAGATAGGTGTTCAGAATTGAAAGATCAAGAATGGGTCTCCATGCTTTGTCCTTTCTTGGTACTAGAAAGAGTCTTGTTGAATGGCTCTCATGTCCATGAGAGCTGTAATTTGTTTTTGTGCCTCTGCCCATTGATTTGGTGGCAGGTTTGGCATTCATTTTATCCTTGGCAAGGTATGAAAGTGGAATCTGTATCCTTGTGAGACAATGTTTAGGACCCATTTGTCTTTTGTGATGATGTGCCAGTTGTCTGCAAAAAGTGCCAATTTTCCTCCCAAGGGAGATGCCAAGAGAGATTTGCTTGGTAGCTTGAGGGTTGAGTCATTGTGTTTGTCTTCTGCTAGCTTGGGGCCTGTCTTCTCCTTTCTGGGTAGCAGTACCCCATTGGCGAGGTTTGTAAGGGCCTTGTGACTGACCTCTGCCCCTTCGGCATCTGTATTTGTCCCTTTGTGATCTGTCAGTAGTTGGAAAGGGCCATTTTTTTGTTGGCCAATTTATGCTGAAACGAGGGGGTTGTACCTGTAAAACATCCTTGACAGTCTGCATAGACTTTGCCTTATCCTCCATTTTCTTTAAAACCTCTTCTGCTTTGACACCAAATAATACATCCTGCTGTAAAGATGCATCCAATAATTTTGCTTTAACAAGATCAGGTAGGGTTTTGTTCTTTTAACCAAGCATGCCTATGTATGACAGACCCAGTAACAGCTGCTCAACAGGAAGCTTCCAATGAATCAAATCCACATTGTAAAGTATGTTTGCCCACCTGTTCAGCTGCATGCAACAGATCCTGCATTTCCTTGAATTCAGACTGTTCAAAATGTGTGCTCATTTTTTGTTTTAATTGAGACATTAGGAATTGCTGATATTTCAGCATGTGAAACTGACAATTTAATGCTCTCATAGCCAGAGTAGCTGAGGTGTATATCTTCTCTCCCCATCTATTCTAGGGCTCTGGAATCCCTTTCAGAGGGCACAGGATTTTTAGCCATAGAAGCTTTAGCCCCTTTGGGACCCTGGGAAATTGTTTCTGGGTCAGACACAGGGCTTTTATAAAGGAATTTGTGTGAGTCAGGTACTCTGTAGTATCTGTCTGGTTTGGCTGGAGCAGGAGGCAGAGAGTCTGGATTTAGACTAGACTCCAAGTAAACATCATCCACAATGTCTAAAACTGAAGGGATAGCAAGTGGTCTGTGCTGGGGTAGTAAAAGGAACTCTCTGAGCCTTTTCTTAGAATCAGAGTAGTCCTGGCCTTCCCAGTGGAAATGTTCCCTCATGGTATGTAATGTTTCCCCAAAGGAGTAGTCTTCAGGGGGAGATGCTGAGGGAATAGTCTCTTCAGCATCAGAGTCTTCATAAGGGGGGAAACGCGTAATCCTGTTCCTCAGAAGAATCTGAGGAAAAAGAAACCTGGTCAGAGGAAGCATAATCCTCCTCTTGTCTTTTATCTGGAGGGGGATGGGAACCCCTGATTAGGGTAATCAAATCTTCATCCATCTTAAGCATCTGTTTCTTAGGCATGGGGCCTTGAACTGGAGATTGATGTACAGTCTTTTTTGGTTTTAATGGAGTTTTAAGCTTAGCATAAGATTTAATGGTGAGTGTAGTCGGTCTGAAGACACCTGCAAGCGAAGGTGTTTCTACTGCACCAGGATCTCCTTCTGCTCTGGTGTCGGAAGGGCCTAATGAAGATGGCTGTGACGGCCTAGTACACTTCGCTTGAGAATCGGAAGCTGTCTGGGATTCCAATTCTGCGGTCATCAGGGGCTGCGTAGGTGCCTCACTGAAAACCGGAGAACCGGCGACAGGCCCAGCAGAGGCCTCGGAGTCTGGCTTGTTCCTAGGCTGCCTGTCCTTATCCTTGCGTTTTTTATGCATGCCGGTCGTCGGCTGCTCCGACGGCATGATATAATTAAATTTCCTACCAAAGTAATGTGGTGTGAAGTCAAAACGGCGTTTGATAGTTCGTTTATTAAACCTAGCACAAAACCGACAACCTGTGACGTCGTGGTCTGGGCCTAGGCAAGGAATACAGTAAGAATGGAAGTCCTTATGAGGTATTTGCTTCCCACAAGAAATGCAATTGTTAACTTTTTCTGACATCGGACTGAGGCAAGAAAAGGTTCCCCAACAGGGTACTTAGCTTTATTGAAGACTTCAGACTGAAATTCGATTCGAAAATCTCAGGTGTCGGCCGACCGGCACTTGCGAACTGCTTCTGCTTCGGGCACCGCGCAGCAAGAAAGACTGAAGAAAATGGAGTTGGATGCCTCTTATATACCCCTGGCGCACTGACATCAGGGAAGAAGTGACAGCAACAGACACCGGACCAAGACTTTGGAACTCGGGCCGACTGCGGGACGGCCTGACGGCAGGATAAACCCAAATGTGATGACTGCAGCAGGGTAACACGATGAACATCAGAGTCTGAAGTGACAACATCTGAAAGGAGGGCACCTTCAGAAAAGTGCATAGATGAGAGAGTTTAGAATTGGTCTCCAAATACCCTCTTTTCTGGGCACTAGACACATTCTTGTGCAAAACCCCTTCCCTGTTAGGGACGCAGGTACCTCTAGAATAGTATCCTGAGTCAAATGGTCTCGAAGAACCTCTGGAGGGGAAAAAAGGAACTTGTCCCCAAGGAGGGTGAGGAATGTCCATAAAAGGGGGACGGGATTTCCATACCATGAAGGACCCCTGGCAAATAATGGACAGAACCAAAGAATCCTGAGTAATCTGAAGTCAAACAGGAAGGCAAAAAGAAAGAGGAATGTTTCTGGGAAGAGAAGGATAGTCATACAGCATCTGGTTTATCAGGAAAGGAAGACTTCTGAATTCCTGAAGTCTGAGTGGCCTCAGCAGAAGGAGCCCACTTGCCACTCTTTCTGCTCTTAGTAGGAGGGTGAGGCTGCCTGCAAACAAAGATTGACTTATTGGGGTAGTTTCTCTAAGATTTAAGCACATGAGAAACAAACACATGTTTAAGCTCCTGTAAGGCCTTCCCCTTATCCTGAAGGGACTTAAACCAGCAGCTGCTTCCTCAAACAAATGTTTATTATCAAGAAAAGCATCTATCAACTTAGCCTTAATATCATCAGGTAAAGGTTGAAGCCTAAGCCAAGAATACACCCTCATCACTGAACCAAAAGTAGCGGCCCTAGAAGGGGCATCCTGCTGCATCAGAACTACATTTGGTAGAATGACAAACCACTTGAGAGGAAGTCCCTAGCAAGGAAAGAGCAGACATTTTACCCTCAACAGTCTGGAAGATCATAAATAAGCTGACAAGTCTGAGAAAGGAGAGCAAACATATACCTGGATATGTGGGTCTAATAATTAATAGTCCGAAAGGCCAAAGTAGATGAGGTATAAACTTTCTTACCTAGTCTTTCTATAGTTCCACTGTTTTTAACAGAAGGCAGTAACGTGGGTGAAGGAAGTAATTGAGGGGGCTTGTCAGAAGCTAACAGACACCACTGAGGGGTTAGCAGCAGGACATTTATACAAAATGTTACAATCCTCATGCACCCTATAAAACTTATCAGGCTTCTTAGGAGCAGGAGGCAGAGAATCAGAACCTTTAGATGCATTGGAAAAAGCAGCCAAGGAAGAACAGCAGAAGGTTTCAGAGATTCCATCTGCAACAACTCATAGTACCTCTTATGAATGTCAGAGACTGGTGCATAATCCCATTTAAAAAAAAATTCCATCATCCTAGACAGTGCGTCCCAAAAGGAAATTAATTCAAAAGGAGTATCGGGACTATTAGATTCCTCCTAGTCCGACCCATAGTCCAATGGAGAAGGAACTGGAATAGAGTAAGCCAGAGATTCCTCATCAGAATCTGACTCTTCCTCAAAGAATCCTGTTTCCTGGGCCTTTTAAGGGGAGTAGAAGAGCAAGGGGGGAGTAGGAACAGAAACCCTGAGAAGGTTTTAGTGCCATCAAAGCATTAAACAACCCCTGAGTAAAGGACCTGCCACTCACGCTGTGGATCCCTAGGAGCAGGAGAAACATGTTTAGTTTTTGTTTCTTCTTTAAAGAAACGTCCGCTCTATAAAACTCAGAAGACTCTGATCCAAGATGGCATTCAATAACATTAGTAGGAACTTCTTCCTTAACTAGAGTCTGTGGAACACCTCTAGGCCCCTTGGAAATAATCAACTGCGTTTCCCCCTGAACGTCCAAAACGGACGCCTGCAAATCCTCTTCGAATGTGCTGCAAAGCTGGATTTATGCCAGCCTCCAGCCATGTCACGGCAGAGAAATTAAACAAAGCTGGGCAAGCCTCCGGGTTCTCCCTGACCTTGGAAGAAACACCTGGCAGAGGCTGGACAGAGGAAGATTCAAGTCTTAGTTTATTCACCTTCTTCCCTAATGGCTAACCCTTGGGGTGGGAAGTTCCCTCTACTGTGTCCTTTGTGAGAAGTTTAAGGTGCTAGTTCTCTAGATACAAAGCCAGGGAAGAAAGTCTAGTACGCAGGGTCTTTGGTACAAAAGCCTGACAAATAAAACAGGTTTCATGGTCGTGAGATGCTCCTAGCACAATAAGCACTTATCATAGTGGTCTTTACGGGGAATTTTTCTCCCGCACTGGCATTTACCCTTCCTGGATGACATTAACCCCTAGAAGCAACAAAAATGCCAAGAAAAAATTCCAATGGGACACTTAACTGCAATGGCTCAGTATCAGTAAACCAGGCATAGGCATTCGAACCACAGGTAAGGATTTAAGCATTCAGACCAGTGGCAAAGAAGTTTTGAGGATGGTACATTCTACATCACCTTTATACTCTACACTACAGCAAGAGTATACGTGCAATGTTCAGCATACCTTAAAGCAACAGCAGGCTTTGGTATACAGGCCGGACTTCAGGCTGGGAATGTCATAGGTTAAGGATATTGCCACAGTGAATGGAAGGACATCTCCAATGCCATTACCACTTAAATAAAGAATAATAAAAAAAAAATTTTATATATATATATATATATATAACCAATATACAACAGAACCCAACTACAAATACTGCAGATATACATAATGAGGAACATAATCAAGGACACATTTTTTTTCATATTCATAATACCTTGCATCTTACAGTTAGCGGAAGTAAATGCAATCTTTAGCTCTCTACATTACAAACTGTTTTGCCAGTGATTAGATTTAAGATGAAATAACTATCTTCTAATATGTTGCTACTTTTATCACAAATGTCACTAAGCATATGAAGCTAATCTTTCCCTAGCCACAAACAGATTAAACTGGCAAACTGGTTTCAACAGAAGTAAAGGCAATCAGTTTCTCTCTCTCTTTTTCCCAATAAAGACTACCAACATTTTCCCACCTAGATTCAGAGTTTAAGACACAGTGGATTGCAGCCACAGAGCTTAATATACTACAGAAAGACTGTGGCAGCAGGAACTTGCATTACTAATTCCCTCAAAACAAATAATCTCATTTAATATTATGTGGAAGATGAAGTTATTTATACACTGGGTTCCTTGGTGACACTAAAGGAAATCAGAAGCTCTCTCTGCTACTAAACTCCTAATCATTCTTCCATAGTACCGGAAACTGCTTCAGAAAACTCTAACAAATGTTTCAAGTGGCAATGACAGCAACCCTCTATAACCTTGCTGTGTAACACTTACACAATGCCAGGTGGCAACTGAGGCTAAATCTAACTTTTTATTCAGTACCTTTGCTTGAAGTACAAGCAATCAACCTTGTTCTATCCTTATAAACTCCTGCTAAGTACCAAAAGACTCTCGAGTACCTCTGGGCATCTCAAAAAGCCTTCACTCTGAGACCTCCTACTCATTCTCACAAAACCCCAAGTGATAGCTGGAGCTATTACTTCACTAAATGCAAGTGCAACCATTCTCTTTTTTCCTAATAACCTATGTTTTTTACTGTTGCGGCAGTATGTGAAATTTACACTCTCCTACAATAAACTTGAGCTTTACTCTTATTCTCAGATGGCAAACAACACTAACATTGTACTGAATGTCCATGACAGCAGCACAAGCAGTTTTTACAAATTTCTTCAACATCTTAAAGTGCACAGTGAGTCTTGGCTCTCTAATGATTGCCTTTAATGACAGGAAAAGCAATAAGCAATATTCTATCCTTATATGTTCCTGCCAAATTATTTCTCTTTTTTTCGGAGACAGATTAGTAAAATACTGAAATGAATGCCTACAGAGCCACTAAAGGCATTTACTGAACCTCTATCAGAAAAAAAATCTTGTAAAATTCACTAAAATGTTGGTTTAAATCTTGCTCTATCCATCCTCCAAGTGCCTTTACAGGCAGCAAAGGCTTCAACCACTTCGCCTCCAAATAAATCGTTAATACCTTTATTAAATTTTCAAGTTTCAAATAATGACATATATACACACACAAAACTAAAACATTTCATTAATTTCGTTCATTATACAAATGTTTTCTTTTAACAGTTATCATTCACTTCATTACGTATACTGCTTAATTCCTGCCTTCCCTTTACCCTCACTCTTTCTCCTGAACAATATTACTGCACGTACTGCGCCAACAAACTGCATTTATTTATATGAAAATTTATCCTTCCATTCTATAAAGATCATTAGAAATGAATTGCCCCAGAAGAACTAACCATAACAGTAAATGCCCTACTTATCATTGTTGCAGTATTCCTTACTATAGGGCTATCCTGCCAAAGGTAGATGTACATTTGCCCAGCATACAAAAGTTTGGGCCCTTCCATGTGTCATAAATCAGATGCATGCCCTACTTTTGAAGCATAAGGTACATAAATGAATTGCCCCAAAAACAGTAGCAGCAGATGAGGGATAAAAGGAAAGGAACACAGTACAAGGACGTCCATAATAAAAAGAAGTCTCCTCAGCGGTCAGAAGAAAAAGAAAACCCAGAGGGAAGGAATTACAAAGAGATAGAATACTGAAACAGTGAAAAGGAGGACTTCTACTGTTATACTAAGTTTTCACACAACTGTACTATGTCACTCCTAAAATCACTGCTGCAGTACTCCTTACTACAAAGAGAGAACTAAAGCTAGTGTGAAGAAAGGGAAGTGGAGAAAGAAGTGAGGAACCCAACAAAAAAAAAAAATAAGAGGATGGACCTACCAAGACCGACTCTGGCCCTTGAAAACATATCCACCTTATAGTTCTTAGTAAAAGTATACAGAGAAAATCAAGTAGCAGCTTCTGAAATGGATCTAGCATAGACACCCTTAAAAATGCTTCAAAAGAGGCAACAATCACAGAAGAATGAGCACAAACAGAAACAGGAAACCATGAAAAAGAACAAAAGGAAATAGCTTTATAAATTCATGAAGAAATTGTTTAGAAACAGCCAAACCCAACTTCTTGTCCTGAAACAAAAAATTGTTCAGATTTCCCAATATCGTTAGTCTTATCTAAATAACATCTGAGCTGCCAATTCAAAGCAAAAGAATGGTGAATCCTCTCACTCCTACTTTATGGAGAAGGATGATGGATGGCCTGGTTCAAAGATGCATCATTGGCAACTTTAAGCATAAAAGTACTATTGGTTCTACGAGACATACTGTGAAAAGAAGAAAAGGAGGCATGGTCGTAAGAGCATGAAGTTCAGAAATTCTTCTTGCAGAAGTCAGAGCCACAAGGCAGATTATCAGGTACACAGTTTCAAAACAGAAGCAGCTGCTGGTTCAAAATGTGGTTGTGTCAACTTTTCAAGAACATAGCTCAGGTCCCAAGGAGGAGGAATGGGTTTTCTTAAAGGCCTAATATGTAGAATGACTTTTAGAAACTGTCTTGACTTCATATCTAGAAGAAAGTGGTGGATCCAGAGGCAGACATACACAAATTGCAGACAACTGAGCTTTAAACAAAGAGCATGCCAGACCAGACTTGAGAAACTCACACAAATAGGAAAGAACAGTAGGGATACCCACCAAAAGATGGCCCTGTTCATTGTTGACACACCAAAAAAAAAAAAACCTTTTTCCACTTTAGCAACACAGGATTTTCTAGTAGTGGGTTTTCTTTCCTCCTGCAAAAACATCCTCAGAAAAATGATGGTGAAGAGGAATCAAAACCCTCCTCAGAAAAATGATGCTGAAGAGGAATCAAAACCCTATCACCCAAAGTGTAAATTGAAGGGCAAGACGGTGAGGGGAATTTAGACAGGCCTTTTCCTGTGTGAACAGATCCAGCCTGTGAGGTAACTTGTAATGATTAATCCTAGCCAGGTGAAAAAAGGAAACCAATGCTGTCTGGCCCAAAAGGGAGTAATCAGCAAGATTTTAGGCCTGTCCAACATGATCTTGTGTAGGACCTTTGGCAACAGAGGAAGAAGGGGAAGTGCATACAGGAACACCTTTCTCCAGAAAAAGGCATGGCATCCAACTTCCAAACCAGATGACTTGGAACTCTGGAACAGAACTTGGGGAGTTGTCTGTTCTGATGGGAGGTAAAAAGACCCACTTAAGGAGTACCATAACAATGAACAACTTCCAGGAAAACCTTTCTATGTAGCATCCATTTAGGAGGATCTGCCCTGGATCTGCTCAGTCGCCACATTATTTTCTGAAGGAACAGACTGTCTGAAGAATCAACTGATGGCATATGGCAATGTCCCATGCTATGAGGACAGGTCTGCAAAAGTGGTAAGACTTGATTCCCTTGTGTTTATGTATGACATAATAGTGCTGCTGTCTGTAAAGATACTGAGTTTGTTTTTTTTTTTGGGTTTTTTTTTTTTTTTACAGATTATATCGCCCCTCAAACATTAATACTTCCACTACTCTCTTAGTACCAGCAGCCACTGCTAAATACCCTCAGTTATCTGATATCAGCCCAGTACCCATTTCCACCATTTAAAAACTCCTACATAAGCTAAAACCAACTACACCAGCTGCTGACCAGCTCCCCCAAGACTACTTAGAAATGGTTGCAGATGTGATTACTTTTCCAGTCTCTATATTCCTTGCTGACTGTAACTGATTTTGCTATATTTTATTGCACTTTGGAGCCTCTCTCCATCCTACTTTTGCATAAATGCTGTCTATACCTAAAAATCAGTAATTTTGTTACCATTCATTTAATTTATTTGTAACCTGATAGTAGTCCTCCTTGTTGATTGTAAGTGAATTTTCTCCCTGGGTCTCTGCTGAAAATGAGCCAAAAGCTCAGTCAGACTAACCCAGTTAACAAATGTAAAATAAATAAATAAATATTGATAAACAGATCTAGATTTGAATAATACAGTCCTCCTATCTGGAAAAATCCATTATTATACCTTTACACAAAGGTGACATATCTACAGAGTTTAATAACTACAAGCCCATTGCAATCTTCTCCTCCCTATCAAAAATACTTGAACATATATTCATTCAGAGCTTCTACGTCACCTAAAATCAAATAATCTGCTCTCGGAAACACAGCATGGTTTCAGATTTCACCAAAGCACAACCACTGCCCTCTAACTTCACCAACATTATAAACCAGCACAGGAATAGTAGTAACCTAGTGCCAACTGTGTTCCCAGACTTATCCAAAGCTTCTATATTGTATCACACCAGTATTTATAAACAAGCTTCACACTGTACAACACGCAAATAACTCAGTAATGTGCACAGCCCCCACGATATCCAGACTACAAGAAATAAACCAAATTTCTCATTCTTCAATCAAAACCTGGCTCAAAAATTCAAACCTACTCATTAATCCCAATAAAACAAAACTGTTGCTCTTCACCCCAAAATATTATCGCCATAAAAAATGTACTTATCATAATGTTCCATGCTTGTTGTCCAACTCCACCTGTATTCTCACTTGTGGGTCAGATCTGATCCATCAGATCTGTCTTGGCCTTTTTCAAAAGCTCAAGGCCTTCAGCAAAGCTTGTGGGTGGGCATTCTAACTTACCTATAATGCAGTTCCCTACATCCCTCGGATCATGTTTTCCCATGATAAAACAAACCTTAGTGGAATTAAAGGTAAAACGATTTATATCAAAAAAGGAACAAATGGTTTCTGAGGCTATAGAGTCCAAAGATATCCAATTACTACTACCCAGTCTCCCAGGAGTATAGGCAAGGGGTAGGTGGGTGGGTTGTGAGAATAAAGACGGAGATGGACAACCCACATGGAACGAGATGGTAAGTGCATAACTTCCAGGAAATGTAGGAATCCAAAAAACACAGTTTAATTAGCGCTTTCGGAAGAAGTAGTATCCTTCCTTCTTCAGACAAACCTGTAACTAGTACAACATTCCTTAAATAAACTTTTAGATCATATGTTCAATTAACTCATTAAATAATTAATTAATTGATATAATTCATTCCTTATTCTCATTACTTTAAAATATCAAAATAACACAAACATATAATCTAAAGTGTTACAACAAATCTAAAATACAAGATATGTAAAATAGATATTATAAACCTAATAATGCATGACTGATGTCCACATTATGTTAAAATGTGTAGTTTGACCCGCAGGATTTCTTATATTTAATCTTATATTTAATCTGCATCCCAAGCCAAAAACCAGGACTGTGTCAATGGAAAATAATATTTGTTTATATATTTTTGTGTGGTGTTATATTAAACTAAACCTTAACTATGGGCCAGATTCAGGAAGCCTCCGTGTAAGAGTTATAACTCTTACACGGAGGCTGCAGTTAAACTGTGTGATGTCAGCATGTCATGCATATGCATGAGGTGCATGAGGCATGCTGAATCACACTAGTAACTCTTACATGGTCCGTGTAAGAGAGTAGGGGGCGTGTCTGTAGGCTAAGCCCTGCAAGCGGACACGCCCCCGGAAGACTAGAATGGCTGAAAGTAAACAGCCACGAGAAAGGCCATGGAAATGTGAATAAACACACTACACAACACATGCCCTGACTGACCATCAGTGTATAAAGTGAAGAGATGTCATAAAATTAAATTAAAACCTTTTTTTTTTTTGTTAAACCCCGTAAATGTTTGCTACTGTGTGCGCCAGATGCTTGGGTGTGCTACTAGCGCAATCACAGTTAGCAGTCAGTGGAAAAGGATATAAGAACTAAATATGCAAAGTAAGCCAAGAAGTAATAGCTTAGTGGTAGAGTTGCCGGCCTAAGAGTAGGCAGGCAGGGTTCGAGCCCCCACAACAACCTTTTTTTTTTTTGTAAATAAACACTAAAAAGCCCCCTGACAGTATTGTACAAATGTAAATGTGTTCCCTTTTGTAAAATGGAATGAAATGGAGCATATATTCTGAAGTAACACAATAATAAAAATAGTCAGAAATGTACCGATAGCTAAGCTGCTGTGAGACGGAGTGCCCGTAGCTGAGTAGTGTTTAAAAAGCTGCAAATTGCGTGCCTGTTGCTGGGCACCGGTTTAACAGGCTGAAACTGTATGCAACTAGCTGTGCTCAGCTGAACATGTGTGTCACTAGCCAATTAAGGTTTATCCCAGCGCACACCGTTTGCCACGCCTCCCACAAGCTAACTGCCAGTGCGCATCGTTACCTCCGCGCAAACGGCGCAGACCTGGTTTTAAGTGCTTAAAAGTGCTTTTGGCATGTTTGATTGACAGGTCCTCAACTCATTTCTGTCAGGAAAATCAAAAGTCAGTTGCCAGAGTCGAACCCAGGATACCATGCACTAGAGACAAGGTACTACACCACTAAGCCATGACAGCAATACCATGAAATGCAGAAATAGCATATATATGGGATAAAATCCAGAATGGAGCATGAGAAAGCATTTTCAGTGAAGTAGATACAATTCCAAAATGGCCAATCAGAGAAATGTGCGGGAAAAGCGGCATATATAAGCCCCATAGGGCAGAGCAGAAACAGCAGAAACGATTGTAGAACAGAGCTGCAGTCAGAATGAGTGGAGTAGGTGAGGGACGTTGCTTTCGAGCACAGCGTTGGGGCGTTGAGGAGTCCAGATACATGGTCTGGCTCCTTGTCCATCATCACGAGGCCCAACTCATGCAGGGCCAGGTCTCATGGGGAGCATATAGGGCAGAGGCATGGGACCAGTTGGCTCGTGATCTGACCAGTGCTACTGGCATTCCACGCACTGGTGAGCAGGTCCGTCACCACCATGTGGACCTGAAGCGACGCAAGCAAGACCAGTTGACCGAATGGATCCAGGAGGCACGGGATATGCCCAACGCCCCACTACTGAGTAAGTTACATTTTACTTATGTATGTAAGGATTTCAACTAGCTGATACCATGGAGATGTGTAGTCCAATATCACTTCTTTCGTATTACAGCTGCAGGTGTCCACTCTATGAACCGTGAGATGCATGCCCGTAGGCTGGTGCGGATGCGCCACCATGCAGGTTAGTAACCCCACCCAGTACTTGTAAATAAATATTATACTGTAGCATGTATCAGAACACTGCAGTGTATTGATTAAAAGTAATATAATGTGCAAGCAAGATTTGAAAGTCTGCAGGTATGGCTGCAACAAGTTCATCAGTATGCAAGTGTAACTGGAAATATAATTGATAGAATTAAACAGTGCTGTAATACAGATGTCCCACCATTAATTAAATATAGTGTAACCTGCAGTAGTCTCAAGAGTACAGCTTCAGAATCTGAGGTAGTCACATGTGAGATATATCCCCTGTTGAAATGCTGAATCATGACAGAAGTGAGGCTGTTGGAAAGTGTTTGAATCACCACTAGTCTAACATGAACAAAGCCTAGAAGTAGCAACCTGAACTGTGAAGTTGCAGGATGTGTGAGAGTGACAGAAAGGGTCATGTATGAATAAATAAAGTAGTAATAACCCCTGAATATATTAGCCCCAGTGTGTTTCTACAGAACTAAATGCATGTGGGAAGTACAACTTAATATCCCAAACTGATTTCAGTGTGTCAGAATCTGGAATGTCTAGGCCAAATGCTGTATATGGTGATCACAGTAAACAATTTGCAGATAGAATGAATGATTATCTGACAGACTAAACAGCCATAGTTGTCCCCTGTCCTGTCATCAAAGTGTAGCAGGATGATTGTCAGCTAGTCAGATTTGTACATGAAAAATGTATTTGCATTTGTATTTTGCCGTATTATACTATATTAGTTTTAGTTTTATTTGTATAGATAGTATTATTAGTGACTTCATATATTGTAGTGTATTAGTCTGATAGTGGAGCTTTTCTCCTCGGGTCTCTGCTGAAAATGGACATGTATCCAGCCAGACTAGCCCGGTTAACAAATGTAAAATAAAATAAAAATAAAATAAATAAATGTATCTGATCAAATTCAAAATAAGTAGGATAGTGATGTATTTGTAACAGGTGTAGCTTGACAGTCAAATAAAATTTATTTTGAAACATCAGCCTCAACTTAATTGTGTACCTATTACAAATGTAAATCAATGTGTAACATATGAATGTGTCATCACTTTCTATCTCCGCCCAACCCTATAATTCCATATAACAACACCCACTAAATAATGGTATGTGAACATTTCATTAATCATGGACATTTGTACGTTTCAAAAATATATGCATGTCTGTTCGTGCATGTGCCCTGTTCATACCTGCAAATCTGATGGCCTGTTGCCATTAATCAACCCTGCATGTTGTTTGACTGTGTATTTCTGTTCAAATAATGCATGTGATATTGATATGCCCCTTGTTCAATGGTGTTAATATCTGGGTGTTTGTTTGATGGGAATACCAATGCATGCTGTTACAACTAATCTGAATGGAATACAATGCCACTAACCCAAACTAACATAACTACTCACAAACCTAGAACGCTTGGGAAGGCAGGTCCCAGCGGACCCACCTCTCCCACCTCAGCTGGTGACTGCACCTGGCACTAGTGCCCAGGCCGGACCCCCCTCCGGTGGCCCTGTGCCACCTTCGGGTGGAAGCGCTGCAGAGGGGATGGGGCCCGTCCCCCCTCTGCAAGTGTGGCCGGAGGGGTTCGTCCACTCACCCTCCGCGGTGTCCGGTCTGTGGTGCGAAGGGAGATCCAAGACACTGTTCTTGGGCCCCTACGCCAGTTGAGGCTCGTGTGGCACAGCTAACGGCCCCGGCCGTTGCCCCGCCTACACAGCCTCCAGCACAGCCCCGTCCTGGGCTGTGAAGGAAAGTACAGTTTTGTACCTACCATAAATGTAGATGTTCGAGGATCCACATTGCTGCAGTCCTAACTATTGGGTAGTCCGCTGTCCCAGTCGGCCCGAATACCAAAGTATATGGCTGACGTCGGTCAAGGCGCATTAGTCTGACGTCAGGACGTCAGGGTACTAATGCGCATGACCGACGTCATATCCTCAGTCTTTTCTTGCCCCAGATGTCAGAAGACCCTAAAAAGACAAGGTCAAAACCAAAAACACCAAACACACCTGCACCAAAAATATGTACAATATATACAAAAATACAAGAGTATAACCTCACCCACACAACCACCCCTAAACACAGAGGGGAAGGAGGGAGGTAAATTGGACTGCAGCAATGTGGATCCTCGAACATCTACATTTATGGTAGGTACAAAACTGTACTATGTTCTTCATTCCACATTGCTGCAGTCCTAACTATTGGGTAGAATCCCAAAGCAGAGGTAAGGGAGGCTGGCAAATCATAAGGAAGCAGGAGCTGTCAACATGCCTTGCAAAATAGCTGTGGCAAAACCAGCCCTAGATTTAGAGTAGAGAGGAAGGTGGTAATGCTTAGAGAAAGTATGCACTGAACTCCAAGTAGCTGCCTCCAAAATATCCTTAGTTGCCACACCCCTTAGAAATGCTGTTGAAGTGGCAGTAGCCCTAGTGGAGTGAGGCCTAATCCCAGCTGGAATCTCCTTGCCATGATGGGAATAACAAAATGCAATGCAAAACCCAATCCACTTAGAAATAGTTTGTTTTGACACAGGCTTGCCCTGTGAACTCAAAGCAAAAGAAACAAACAACTGCTGAGACTGCCTAAAATCCTTAGTCCTGCTTAAATAATAACGCAACTGCCTGTGTACATCTAAAGTGTGCAAAATCTTTTCCCCCTTATTTTGGGGATCTGCATAAAAAGTAGGCAAATGAATAGTTTGGTTTAAAGCCATACTAGAAACCACCTTGGGCATAAAGGAAGGATTAGTACGTAATGATACTCTATCCTTATGGAAAATCAAAAAAGGCTCAACCGCCATAAGGGCCTGTAATTCAGAAACCCTTCTTGCAGAAGTAATGGCCAACAAAAAAGCAGTCTTCCATGACAAGTATTTCAATTCAGCAGTAGCCAGAGGCTCAAAAGGTTGTAGAGTAAGTTTCTCCAACACAAAGTTGAGATCCCAAGCAGGAGTAGGAGCTCTACGTGGGGGTCTTATATTCTTTGCCCCTCTAAGAAATTGCTTGAACAAAGGATGCGAAAACAATGGTGGGTCACAATCATAGTGAGCTGAAATTGCTGCAGCATGAATCTTAATGGAAGAGAAAGACAAACCTTTGTCCAATAACTCAGTAAGGTATTGAAGAGCCACACTCAAATTAGGCTCAGAAATCTCCAAATTCTTCGCTGCACACCAAAAGAAAAATCTCTTCCATTTTTCTGCGTACACTTTCCTAGTACTAGGTCTTCTGGCTTCCATAATCACATTTAAAACTTGTTGAGGAAGTTGAGACCTGCTGTGTTTCAAAACAGAATATGCCAGGCTGTTAGATGAAGAGAGTGAAGCTTGACATTGAGCAGGTGACCGTCCCTCTGAGACAACAGGTGTGGAATCAAGGGTAAAGGCCATGGAGGCTTCCTTACCAGACTCCTCAGTAGTGGGTACCAGTGTTGCCGAGGCCAATCTGGAGCTATTAAAATCATCCTTGGCTTGTCTTGTCTGACCTTTAGGAGCACCTTTGGGAGAAGAGGCAGAGGTGGAAAGGCATACACATGAAGATTTTTCCAACTGAAAGAAAGAGCATCCACTTTCCAAGCTGTGTGATGAAACCTCTTTGTGCAAAACTTTGGCAGCTGGTGGTTTAGTGGAGAAGCGAACAGATCTATGTCTGGAGTTCCCCAGGACACTGTCAATGTCTGAAATACATGAAGATCCAGTTTCCACTCGTGGGGATCCATGATTTGTCTGCTTAACACATCTGCTAAGGAGTTCTGTGCTCCCGGCAGAAACCTTGCCTGAAGAGTTAGTTGCAAGCTGAGCGCAGTCTCCCATAAAATCATTGCTTGCCTGCACAACGGGTAAGAATGTGTTCCCCCTTGTTTGTTGATGTACCACATGACAGTTGTGTTGTCTGTTAGAATCAACACCTGCCCTGGAAGAAGTAACTCCTTGAAAGCCATTAATGCAAACTGGACTGCTAACATCTCCTTCATGTTGATATGTAGATGCTGTAGTCTGGCAGGCCACTTGTCTTGTATCCACTTTCCATTTAGATGAGCTCCCCAGGCAATGTCTGAGGCATCTGTCATTAGAATCTGACACGCCTCTGGCCGGGTCACAGAGAGTCCCTTGTTTAGGTGACATTCCTGAGCCCACCACAAAAATTCCTGTTGAATGCAAGGTATTATTCGAATGACAGTGTCCAAATCCTGGCAGTGCTGTGTCCATACATTTTTGAGATACCATTGCAGCTTCCTCATATGCAGTTTGGCATTGGGAAGCACCAGAATACAAGATGCCATGAACCCTAAGGCTTGAAGGACTGTCCTTGCAGTCAGCCCGGACTGAAGACTTAGTTGATGGAAGTAAATGGAAAGATTCTTTTGTTTGTCCGGGGTTAAAAAGGCCATCTGGGCTGCTGTATTCAGTCTCACACCCAGAAAGCACATGTCTTGTGAGGGTACTAGACTGGACTTTATTTCGTTCACAGAATACCCTAGGCATCTTAGCACTGCTATCACATATTCCAAATGCTGTAAAGGTCTTCCTTTTCTTGAGCCAGAATCAGGCAGTCGTCCAAGTAAGGATAGATTTGAATTCCTTTTAGCCTGAAGTAAGCTATCACTGGAGCCAGAACCTTTGTGAATACTCTGGGCGCAGTAGATAAGCCAAAGGGCAATGCAGAGAACTGATAATGAGAATTTCCAGCTCAAACGCAGATACTTCCTGCAACTTAGTCTGATAGGCACATGAAGGTAAGCCTCCTTGAGATCTAAAGTTACCATCCAGTGATCTTTGCCCAGCAGAGGTAAAAGCTGTTGTAACGTCAACATTTTGAACTTGGGAATGTCCAGATAAGTGTTGAGGATAGACAAATCCAAAATTGGTCTCCACGTGTTCCCCTTCTTTGGTACTAGGAACAGGCGAGAATAAAATCCTAGGCCCCTTTCTGGTACAGGAACTGGCTGAATGGCCCCTATTTGGAGTAACAGAGAAATTTGCTTGTGAGCCTCTTTTCTTTGTAGAGGAGGAATGTCTGGCATGCCTTTGAAAGGGGGCAAGGTATGGAAATAAAACCTGTAACCGTGGTGAATGATATCCAAAACCCATCTGTCTTGGGTAATTAAATCCCAATTTTCTTTGAAAAGAGCCAGCCTTCCTCCCAAAGGTGCTGCCAGGCGAGAATGCACTGGCAGCTGAAAAGGTAGGTCATTGGGTCTGTTTACGAAAGGACTGACCCCTGCCTTCACCAGAAGTTTGAGCAGGTGAACTCCCTGTTCTAGGCCTAAAAGAACCTTGAGCTCTGCCCCTACCACGTCTAGACCTACCCCTAGACTGGGAATCATAAGCAGGATATGTCCATCCCTTAGCAGGCCAATTTCTACTAAACTCGGAGGCTGCACCTGCAAAAATCTTTAACAGTTTGCATAGACTTAGCCTTGTCCTCCATTTTCTTTAAAACTGCTTCCACAGGCGAACCAAACAACACATCAGACTGTAAAGGAGCATCCAAAATCCTTGTCTTAACATGCTCGGCTAAATTCTGATCCCTCAACCAGGCGTGCCTACGAAGAACAGAACCAGTGGCAGCCACCCTCGAGGAGGCCTGCACAGCATCAAAACCACATTGCAAGGAATGCTTACCCACCTGTTCAGACACATGAACTAAATCCTGCAACTCTTTACACTCAATACCTTCTGCCAGAGCATCCACCTTAGACTTCAATTGTGAAAGGAGATAATTTTGATATTTTAACATGTGAAACTGGCAATTCAACGCCCTCATGGCTAAAGTGGAAGAAGTATACACTTTCTTTCCCCATCTATCCAAAGCCCTTGCCTCTTTATCAGGAGGAACAGGATTTTTAACAACAGAAGCCTTAACACCTTTAGGCCCCTGAGAGACAGTTTCCGGGTCTGCCCTAGGACTCTTAAACAGATACTTATGAGCTTCAGGCACCCTATAGTACCTATCCGGTTTAACTGGGGCAGGAGGCAAAGAATCAGGGTTCAGGAAGCCTCTGCAAAAACATCTTCCACCACATTCAGAACAGGAGGTATAGCTAAAGGCCTATGCTGGGGTAAAAACAAAAATTCCCTAAGCCTCTTCCTGGAATCAGAGAAATCTTGACCTTCCCATTTAAAATGCTCCCTCATGGAATGCAGAGTCTCTGAAAATGAAAAATCCTCAGGAGGAGATGCTGAAGGAGTAGAATCATCCACATCAGAATCAGAATAAGGAGGATACTCCTGCAAGTCTTCAGTCGAAGACTCAGAAGCCTCGAACTCTGCTCAAAACTCTCAAACTCAGGGTCCACCCTAGGCCTCTTATCAGGAGGGGGCATAGAACCTCTAATCATAGTAATCAAATCCTCTGCCATTTTAAGCATATGTTTCTTAGGCAAAGATCCTGAAGAGCTAGGAGAAACCCCACTGAAGTTAAACCTGGCCTGCCCCTCAAAGAAGCCTTGGAAACAGAAGGGAGGCTCTAACCACCTTAGGAGAGAGGAATCACAGCCACCTGAGAAGCCCCTTCAGCCTGGCCTACCTCCTGAGAGGACACATCCTGTAACAGTAAAGTCTCTCCCTGAGACTCCAAAGAAACTCCTGGCAGAACCTCCGGCTCCACTGAGCCTCTAAAGAACCGGCGTCCGGGACTGTCGGTTCTTCCACTCTAGGCTTTGCTGCTTTGTCCTTGCGCTTTTGGACGGCGGGCGTCGGAGCATCCAAGGCATTTTATAATTACAACGCTTCCCAAAAACTAACCTGGCACAGTCTAACCTTCTCTTAATGGTGCGTTTGTTAAATCTAGCACAAGAGCGGCATCCAACAACGTCGTGCTCAGGCCCTAAACAAGGTATACACAAGGTATGGTAATCCCTATGAGGTATCTGTTTCCCACAAGAAATACAGTTATTCACTTTTTCTGACATCCGGTTAAATACTGAGGCAAGAAAAACCAAAATATTCCCCAACGGGTACTTAACTTTGATTCGGTCTGAAACTCCGACTTCAGAAAATTTCAGAACGCCAACCTGCACTCGCAAAACTGCTTCTGCATCGGACCATGCGGCAAAAGACTGAGGATATGGCGTCGGTCATGCGCATTAGTACCCTGGCGTCCTGGCGTCAGACTAATCGCCTTGACCGGCGTCAGCCATATACTTTGGTATTCAGGTGGACTGGGACAGCGGCAATTGCTGCAGCATGAATCTTAATGGAAGAAAGACAAACCTTTGTCCAATAACTCAGTAAGGTATTGAAGAGCCACACTCAAATTAGGCTCAGAAATCTCCAAATTCTTCGCTGCACACCAAAAGAAAAATCTCTTCCATTTTTCTGCGTACACTTTCCTAGTACTAGGTCTTCTGGCTTCCATAATCACATTTAAAACTTGTTGAGGAAGTTGAGACCTGCTGTGTTTCAAAACAGAATATGCCAGGCTGTTAGATGAAGAGAGTGAAGCTTGACATTGAGCAGGTGACCGTCCCTCTGAGACAACAGGTGTGGAATCAAGGGTAAAGGCCATGGAGGCTTCCTTACCAGACTCCTCAGTAGTGGGTACCAGTGTTGCCGAGGCCAATCTGGAGCTATTAAAATCATCCTTGGCTTGTCTTGTCTGACCTTTAGGAGCACCTTTGGGAGAAGAGGCAGAGGTGGAAAGGCATACACATGAAGATTTTTCCAACTGAAAGAAAGAGCATCCACTTTCCAAGCTGTGTGATGAAACCTCTTTGTGCAAAACTTTGGCAGCTGGTGGTTTAGTGGAGAAGCGAACAGATCTATGTCTGGAGTTCCCCAGGACACTGTCAATGTCTGAAATACATGAAGATCCAGTTTCCACTCGTGGGGATCCATGATTTGTCTGCTTAACACATCTGCTAAGGAGTTCTGTGCTCGGCAGAAACCTTGCCTGAAGAGTTAGTTGCAAGCTGGCGCAGTCTCCCATAAAATCATTGCTTGCCTGCAACGGGTAAGAATGTGTTCCCCCTTGTTTGTTGATGTACCACATGACAGTTGTGTTGTCTGTTAGAATCAACACCTGCCCTGGAAGAAGTAACTCCTTGAAAGCCATTAATGCAAACTGGACTGCTAACATCTCCTTCATGTTGATATGTAGATGCTGTAGTCTGGCAGGCCACTTGTCTTGTATCCACTTTCCATTTAGATGAGCTCCCCAGGCAATGTCTGAGGCATCTGTCATTAGAATCTGACGCCTCTGGCGGGTCACAGAGAGTCCCTTGTTTAGGTGACATTCCTGAGCCCACCACAAAAATTCCTGTTGAATGCAAGGTATTATTGAATGACAGTCTCCAAATCCTGGCAGTGCTGTGTCCATACATTTTGAGATACCATTGCAGCTTCCTCATATGCAGTTTGGCATTGGGAAGCACCAGAATACAAGATGCCATGAACCCTAAGGCTTGAAGGACTGTCCTTGCAGTCAGCCGGACTGAAGACTTAGTTGATGGAAGTAAATGGAAAGATTCTTTTGTTTGTCCGGGGTTAAAAGGCCATCTGGGCTGCTGTATTCAGTCTCACACCCAGAAAGCACATGTCTTGTGAGGGTACTAGACTGGACTTTATTTCGTTCACAGAATACCCTAGGCATCTTAGCACTGCTATCACATATTCCAAATGCTGTAAAGGTCTTCCTTTTCTTGAGCCAGAATCAGGCAGTCGTCCAAGTAAGGATAGATTTGAATTCCTTTTAGCCTGAAGTAAGCTATCACTGGAGCCAGAACCTTTGTGAATACTCTGGGCGCAGTAGATAAGCCAAAGGGCAATGCAGAGAACTGATAATGAGAATTTCCAGCTCAGCAGATACTTCCTGCAACTTAGTCTGATAGGCACATGAAGGTAAGCCTCCTTGAGATCTAAAGTTACCATCCAGTGATCTTTGCCCAGCAGAGGTAAAAGCTGTTGTAACGTCAACATTTTGAACTTGGGAATGTCCAGATAAGTGTTGAGGATAGACAAATCCAAAATTGGTCTCCACGTGTTCCCCTTCTTTGGTACTAGGAACAGGCGAGAATAAAATCCTAGGCCCCTTTCTGGTACAGGAACTGGCTGAATGGCCCCTATTTGGAGTAACAGAGAAATTTGCTTGTGAGCCTCTTTTCTTTGTAGAGGAGGAATGTCTGGCATGCCTTTGAAAGGAGGCAAGGTATGGAAATAAAACCTGTAACCGTGGTGAATGATATCCAAAACCCATCTGTCTTGGGTAATTAAATCCCAATTTTCTTTGAAAAGAGCCAGCCTTCCTCCCAAAGGTGCTGCCAGGCGAGAATGCACTGGCAGCTGAAAAGGTAGGTCATTGGGTCTGTTTACGAAAGGACTGACCCTGCCTTCACCAGAAGTTTGAGCAGGTGAACTCCCTGTTCTAGGCCTAAAGAACCTTGAGCTCTGCCCCTACCACGTCTAGACCTACCCTAGACTGGGAATCATAAGCAGGATATGTCCATCCCTTAGCAGGCCAATTTCTACTAAACTTGGAGGCTGCACCTGCAAAAATCCTTAACAGTTTGCATAGACTTAGCCTTGTCCTCCATTTTCTTTAAAACTGCTTCCACAGGCGAACCAAACAACACATCAGACTGTAAAGGAGCATCCAAAATCCTTGTCTTAACATGCTCGGCTAAATTCTGATCCCTCAACCAGGCGTGCCTCGAAGAACAGAACCAGTGGCAGCCACCCTCGAGGAGGCCTGCACAGCATCAAAACCACATTGCAAGGAATGCTTACCCACCTGTTCAGACACATGAACTAAATCCTGCAACTCTTTACACTCAATACCTTCTGCCAGAGCATCCACCTTAGACTTCAATTGTGAAAGGAGATAATTTTGATATTTTAACATGTGAAACTGGCAATTCAACGCCCTCATGGCTAAAGTGGAAGAAGTATACACTTTCTTTCCCCATCTATCCAAAGCCCTTGCCTCTTTATCAGGAGGAACAGGATTTTTAACAACAGAAGCCTTAACACCTTTAGGCCCCTGAGAGACAGTTTCTGGGTCTGCCCTAGGACTCTTAAACAGATACTTATGAGCTTCAGGCACCCTATAGTACCTATCCGGTTTAACTGGGGCAGGAGGCAAAGAATCAGGGTTCAGGGAAGCCTCTGCAAAAACATCTTCCACCACATTCAGAACAGGAGGTATAGCTAAAGGCCTATGCTGGGGTAAAAACAAAAATTCCCTAAGCCTCTTCCTGGAATCAGAGAAATCTTGACCTTCCCATTTAAAATGCTCCCTCATGGAATGCAGAGTCTCTGAAAATGAAAAATCCTCAGGAGGAGATGCTGAAGGAGTAGAATCATCCACATCAGAATCAGAATAAGGAGGATACTCCTGCAAGTCTTCAGCCGAAGACTCAGAAGCCTCCGAACACTGCTCAAAACTCTCAAACTCAGGGTCCACCCTAGGCCTCTTATCAGGAGGGGGCATAGAACCTCTAATCATAGTAATCAAATCCTCTGCCATTTTAAGCATATGTTTCTTAGGCAAAGATCCTGAAGAGCTAGGAGAAACCCCACTGAAGTTAAACCTGGCCTGCCCCTCAAAGAAGCCTTGGAAACAGAAGGGAGGCTCTAACCACCTTAGGGAGAGAGGAATCACAGCCACCTGAGAAGCCCCTTCAGCCTGGCCTACCTCCTGAGAGGACACATCCTGTAACAGTAAAGTCTCTCCCTGAGACTCCAAAGAAACTCCTGGCAGAACCTCCGGCTCCACTGAGCCCTCTAAAGAACCGACGTCCGGGACTGTCGGTTCTTCCACTCTAGGCTTTGCTGCTTTGTCCTTGCGCTTTTTGGGCGGGCCGGAGCATCCGAAGGCATTTTATAATTACAACGCTTCCCAAAAACTAACCTGGCACAGTCTAACCTTCTCTTAATGGTGCGTTTGTTAAATCTAGCACAAGAGCGGCATCCAACAACGTCGTGCTCAGGCCCTAAACAAGGTATACACAAGGTATGGTAATCCCTATGAGGTATCTGTTTCCCACAAGAAATACAGTTATTCACTTTTTCTGACATCCGGTTAAATACTGAGGCAAGAAAAACCAAAATATTCCCCAATGGGTACTTAGCCAACTTTGATTCGGTCTGAAACTCCGACTTCAGAAAATTTCAGAACGCCAACCTGCACTCGCAAAACTGCTTCTGCATCGGACCATGCGGCAAAAAAGACTGAGGATATGACGTCGGTCATGCGCATTAGTACCCTGACGTCCTGACGTCAGACTAATGCGCCTTGACCGACGTCAGCCATATACTTTGGTATTCAGGTGGACTGGGACAGCGGACTACCCAATAGTTAGGACTGCAGCAATGTGGAATGAAGAACATCAGTGGCAACTGCCTATGGGTGGGGATATCAGTTCCACTGTTGCCATCTGTGGGCTCATGCATCTTGGAAATCCCAACCTCCGTCCCCGTCAATTGTGTAACCCCCCACGTGTGTCATACACCGCCCCTGTATGCGTCTTGTCTGTCTTGTCTGTTAACCTACCCAACCTACCTCCCCAGCTATACCGACTTCCTTCACCTGACATACCACTCTCACCTGAAAAAAAAAAAAAAAAAAGGGCACTCTGTACCCACAAAAAAATTACGCCCCATACATAGCTGTCCATGTCGCCCACATGTCTGCTTGACATTGAAACAGTTAATTACAATTGGCTCTACAACAAATATTAATGTTGTCCTGACACCTCTCTCAGGGGTGAAAGGTTTCCAATGTCTCACCAAAATACATGGAAATGCACAGCTGTTGCTGCCAAAAACATGGGCATCTATGGGCCTTACCTACATCCCTCCTGCAAATCCCACGCTTGTTTCCCTACTGTCTTACCCTCTTTGTGACCCCTTTTCACCACTTTCCTCTCACCGCTTTTCTTTTCTTTCAAAGAAATTAGCGGGTGTGCGCTTGTGTTAGCGGAGCTAAACACAACTGCGCATGTGAGCTCAGCAACAAAGCAGACCTGGTTTTAAGTGCTTAAAAGTGCCTTTATGGCACTTTGATTGACAGGTCCTGTACTCATTTTGAAAGTCTGGAAAGAAAAATAAATACCCACTGTCAGTCTCGAACCCAGGACCTTGGTAACATTAGTCTGTATGACCTACCACTAAGCCATGCCTGCTTTACAAGAACACAGTGCTAAAGTAAATATAACATGTAATAGTAGGAATCAGTATAAAGGCAATATAGGAGATGTACTATCCAAAGCATGTCAGGTAGAGTTTTAATGGCCAAATTACTGGATTCCCATACTAGTTCAGTGTTAACAGAAACAGCCCTGCTACCTGTTAGCTTGTACATAATAACGTAAGGTAATGTACATATGTGAAGGTATGTATATCTACACATACATATATATAAATATATATTAATACATATGAAATATAGTTGTAGGTCTCAGTAGCCATACACACTCACTACAGGAAACAGTGAACATAATTGCAGCAACCTGAATCTGCTACACAGCCTGACCCCTGTGTGACCTACTTACCCTTCTAACTGCTTAAAGGTGGCCTCAGCACTTTGATTGACAGGTCCTGTACTCAGTTTGAAAGTTTGCAAAGAAAAATAAATTCCCACTGTCAGTCTCGAACCCAGGACCTTGGTAACATTAGTCTGTATGACCTACCACTAAGCCATGCCTGCTTTACAAGAACACAGTGCTAAAATAAATATAACATGTAATAGTAGGAATCAGTATAAAGGCAATATAGGAGATGTACTATCCAAAGCATGTCAGGTAGAGTTTTAATGGCCAAATTACTGGATTCCCATACTAGTTCAGTGTTAACAGAAACAGCCCTGCTACCTGTTAGCTTGTACATAGTAACGTAAGGTAATGTACATATGTGAAGGTATGTATATCTACACATACATATATATAAATATATATTAATACATATGAAATATAGTTGTAGGTCTCAGTAGCCATACACACTCACTACAGGAAACAGTGAAGATATATGCAGCAACCAGAATCTGCAACACAGCCTGGCTCCTGTGAGACCTACTAACCCCTTTAACTGTTTAAAGGTGCCTCCAGCACTTTGATTGATAGGCCCTATACTCAACTCAAAAGCAGAATATGAGCATACTAGTAGGCCCTACCACAAGACCATTGTAACACTAGTCTGTATGACCTACCACTAAGCCATGACTCTCATACAGGAATATAGTGCTAAATAAGTGGAACATGTAATAGTAGGAATGAAGATAAAGGCAATATAGTATGTGTACTACCCAAAGCATGTCATGCAGACTTTTATAGTCCCAATTACTGGATTCCCATACTAGTGTAGTGTTAACAGAAACAGCCCTGCTAATTGTTAGCTTGTACCCAATAATGTCAGCTAATGTACATATATGAAAGTATGTATATGTACACAGATATATATATATTTATATAGCAATACATATGACATATAGTTGTAGGTGTCAGTATGCATACACCCTCACTACAGGGAACAGGCAAGATAAATGCAGCAACCTGAATCTACAACACAGCATGAAGCATGGGAGATGTACTAACCTTCACACTCACAAAACACTGTCAACAGCATACCAGCATGGTCCACGCCCTACAATCTGAAAGGGCAACGCCTATCTCACATACCCTTTTATAGCAGTGTCCTGAAATCACAGTGAGACATGCAATCAGTACACACCCAGCTGCATGCAATTAGCAAATGCTGCCTTACAATTGGTGCAGAGGCCATCACATGGACCTATGCAGATACCTACAAAAGCATTGAGTACCCACACTACACTCACGCAATACATTCATTGCACAAACACTACGGAGAAAGAGAGAGACAGAGAAAACAACCAAACAAATATTAGGACTGCCAGAAGCAAAAGCAGCAGCAAGCAGCAAGGAGCAAGCAGCACCACTGGCACAGCAACAGCTGCCACAAACACAGGTAATGCAAGGTAGCAGGTTAATCCTGTGTATACTGTGACACCTCCAAATGTATCATAGTTCACTATCTATAGGTATGTCCATGAGATAGGTTGTGTGTACATAGTCATGAAATATAAACATATGTAATATTGTTGTACATGTGGGCCATAACTAACACTTCCATAGCTTAGAACACAAGGCCAGTTGTGCATATGATGCAGTAGTTCCCAGGGTCAGTAGAGGTTCCTCCTCAATGGTGTGGGACCACTGTGTATGTATGGCACTGTTCAGGTACATATCCTGTAGTATGGCCAGGGATTAATATCAGTCTGTCATGTGGTGCTATGTCCTCCAGGGGTGAATGTAGCACACATCCAGGGATACCATTTCGTAACAGTGATGATATGTGTTCTGCAATGATGAGGGTGGCTCTCACCTGGACAGGTGAGAGGATAGGAGGTTACAGTCATCTGGGATAACTAATAACACATGTGTAGGACAATGGGGGTACCTGCACCTAAACTGTCTGCAACAATGTTGCCAATATCTGTGCATTTGGTGAATGTGAAGCATCTTAACACTGCAGACAACAGATGCCTTCCGTCATGTGAATCTGCCCTGTGCTGCAGTAGCCTCCTACTATTGTTATACAATATGCCTGTATCTGTAGTCCACTGGACAGGATTAATAAGTGGTGTGCAGTTGTTCTGGGTTAGATATCTGTGTGCACAGTACATGCAGTATGTGGGATGTCTGTGGTAAGCATATGCAAAGGTGCTGGCGGTGTGTGTTGTGGCTTCCACTGGCCCAGTGGGCTGCATGGATAGCATCACTGTCATAACTACTGAATAACTGTGTAATTACATGCATACATAGCAAGGTAGTGTACTGTGCTTGTGGTGTTGTTCGGATATGTATATCCAGGCTGAGTAATGCGTGTCCACATCACAGGGTTGGATGGCAGCACACATCCAGTATGTATGGATGAACACCCAGAATGTGTCAGACGTGTCACCTGTGCAGAAGTATCTGGCCATTACCTGTGCATCCCCCACAACACACACACATGCAACATATGGCAGTAGTACTATAGCAGTACACACATGTTCATAGGTTCATACTAGGCTATTTGCCCTAGGGCATTGGTAAGCCTAGTAGAATGTGTTTGTCTTTTGCCACCCAATTACAAGTTATGCTGCTATGCCCTTGTCCGTCGTTAGTATACTGTGCCTCTGTCTAACAGTGACATAGAAGTGATACCTGGGGTACAACTATGATCTCCATCCACTCATCCAGATTCCTATGGAAGAGAGTCAATGAGGGACTCTGCCTAACCAGTAGTGTGAGCTCATTACAGAGTGAAGGGAGCCTCTCGGTTAGGAATATGCCCCTCCAGCATGTCCATGTATGTCAGTGCTGAGGTCCAGCTCTCCTGAGCATGTGGCTGTATGGGACTCTGATTGCCTCAGGTGCAGCACGTTCATTACTGCTAGGTAGGACATGGCTGTATATGGCACGCACAGATTGCCTCTGAACAGGCAGTATGCCACTGAGTCCAGCTGGATTCACTTTACCTGGGCAGCATATGACATCTGTGTGAGCCATTGCATCCCCTTGATGAGGTACTGTTGTCCTGTACCAGTTGCTGTAGGTGTCTGGTTAGGTACATCCCAAAAGGTGCATTGTACGCAATTATAGGCCTGATGATGGATGAGTAAAGAGGCACAATGACCTCCCCTGCCATACATGTGAATCCCTCATGATTAGCTGGGCTATATAACATGTCTGTCAATCCATGTTGGCCATGTGGTAGACAAATGACAGACCGCTACCATGTTTCTTCCCCAGGTCCCCAACTATGTCTTCTGTACTCAATGGCCTAACACCTATGTTGTACTGTGCCACCAATGTGGAGGCGTGTGAATCTGCATTGAATACTGATACTCCCCCTCCCTTGTTCAAGTGTTGGGGCCGACAAGAATGGTAACAGCTATAACGTGGTAGTACTTGTGTGCTCCTGTGAAACCTGAAACAGGTTCATGTTACTGCACAGATATCGATGTCCAGAATGCTAGGTAGGGTTTTGAGTGCGTGCATCCTTGGGTCTAGACGTCCAGTGTTGAGTAGCATCACTCTTACTTCCTCATCCTTTGTGATACAAATGGATGTGGGTTTGCCTTATGAGCCTTGCCTAATACAGGCACTATGGGTGTAGCAGGAGGCTCCGCCAAATGTCAATAGGACTGTGGTGACAGGTGCAAGCTGTCCCTAGCAAAGCATACCACCCCAAGATGGCAGGCATTGGCACACCTGTGAATGACACCAGTATGTCAGTCAATTGTTGGAAGGGATCATCATGCCTTGATATTGTGGCATCGTTCTAGGTGAGGGTAGGATGCTACTCAAGGTCAGGGTCAAACTGTCTCGGGCTACATGCTCAGAGAGCTCTGTAATGTCTCATGTCATGTAGTCCAGGGAGGAATGTGTCAGGCCATTCACAGCAGCATGGACATTGACTGAGTCATACCTGTACCTGCCTTGGGGTTACCTGAGTGTTTGTGTTATGTGGCAGGTCATAGTGCCTGACAGGCTGCACACCGTGACCCTCACCTCGTTAAGCCTGGTGAACGTGATGTGAGTGTGCCTGATGATAGAGGCACCTAGTACAGGTGTATGAGGTGTGTTAACTGTTAATGGCTGTGAGTGTTCAGCACATTGGCTTTGTGTGACATGTGTTGCACATGTTCGTTTATGTGGTAGTGGTTGCCTGGATGTCTGCTTAAGAAGTCTCTGCTGCATAGGCAGAGCTGTGGTCTGAGCCTACAAGTATGATCATGTGTGATCATGTGTTAGGTCCGCTGTTGTGGTAGGTCTACGTGAGACTGGAAGTGTAGTGAGTGATCCCCTTTGCCACCTGACTGGTTATGGCGGTATTGAGTAGACAGAGCCTAGCCTCCAGTCTGGTATATGGTTGCATCACTCACATGAGTTTGAATTTGTTGTTAGGAGGAGGGGGTTGTCTGTGTACATGCATCTGTTCTAACACTGTCTCTGGAGTACCACACTCACCAGCTGGACTGGGGAGGGAACTGACAACTGACCTCTGGACATGCTAATACTATTGTGAATTCTGTAATCATTAATGATTGAAAACAAGGTCCAGTGGGGAGTGAGGGTGTACTGACATTACCTACAACTGCTGACTGATATAAAAGTGTCAGTGAGCAAGTGCCAGGTAACCTAAGTGCAATGTGTCACAATTAAGTAAATGCAACAATGACAAGCAGTCACTTGCTGTCATGTGTAACATGGAAGTACGTACAGTAAGCAATGCAGATATCGGTAGTGAGTCACAGATGTGTTGAGAAGATGTGTACTATGTGGAAGTAGCATACCAGTGAAATAACAAGCTAACAGATAACAAGCATATAAACAAAGGTAGATCCAGGAGGCCTGGATGTAGTGTTTGCTACAACAAACAAGGTGTAGCAATGTCAGTAAGATACAGCTCAGATATGCAGGCACTATAAACCTGAAACCAGATGTCCCCAGCTATGAATGGCAGAGTACAGCCTATTGTCACACACGAGTGCAGACCACAAACCTCGTTAATGTTAAATAACTGGCCTGAAGGCCAACTGCCCATACCAGAAGTAATACACTTGTACACTGGGCCCACAATCAGCAGTTCCCAACTTCAATGGATTAAAGATATGTGTCCTGCCACCACAGTGCTTGCCACCAACCTCCCTAATGTAAAACAACCGGTCTGAAGGCCAAGTACTTAGTACAAATGACATAGAATGATAGCTACACTGTAATCAAGTTTTAACCAAGCAGTAATAAGTAGAAGTTAACACTCCCTGTATAGAATGTGTACCATGTATTGTTGAGATACTATGCTGATAACCTGTTTGTGTACCTTTCCAGATAGACATGGCACCAAAAGGAACCCTGCCTACTCTGCTGCAGAGGATGACGTGATTCACCAGAGCCTGGTGCGTGACTATGCCATCCTGTTCTCACGCACCACCCAGAATCAGCAGGAGAGGTCTGCACTGTGGCAAAACCTCGTTAGCAGGATAAATGATGTTGGCATGCATGATAGGACATATGAGCAGGTGAGACATCACTGCAGTGATTTGATAAGAAATGTCCGCCAGCGTGCTGCAGATATCCGCAGGCAACAGGTTGCCACAGGTGGGGTGGCCACACATCCCCCTCACCAGACAGGAGGGGCTACTGCTAAGTGTTGTGGATCCAGCCCCAGAACAACAGCAACAATCATGCATCCTGATGGAGGTTGGATCCACACAGCAGCAAGACAACAAGCGTGCAGGTAAGATGCCATATTCATTTATTGTTATTACTTTTACATTTGTTGACCCAGATAGTCTAGCTGGATATATGTCCATTTTCAGTAGAGGCCTGTGGAGGAAAGCTCCACACATAACGTAATAAAGGCAGACAGACAAGTTGTTAATACAGACAGCCAACATAATAGAATTGTACACCAGCCTGTTAATTAAATCAACATACATGTAAGGAAATCAAACAGTTTAGAGTCATACACAATGTACCGTTGGTTTCAAAGCAATCCTACCTAAAGCATAATGGTTATGCAATAAGGCAAAAGCCATATACATAATAGTTAGGGCTCAGAAGGGTAGAGAAGTAGAAGGAGTATGACAGATACAATGATATGGAAGAGGCAGGAGTCAAGAAGGGAAGTGAGGAAAAGAAGGAAGACAGTCAAGAGGAGGTGGGAGGGATGGGAGAAGTAGGTCAGAGCATAGAAGGACATCAGGGTGAAAGAAACAGGGTAGAAGCTAGTTTCTATGCACAATGAGGGGTTAAAGGTGAAGAGAGGGTAGGGAGAGGGACGTTAGCCTGGACTCCAAGAAGAACAAAGCCAGTGGTTTTGGAAGTACAGTTTGAGTTGACGTTTGAAGAGAGGTAAGGGTGAGATTAGAGTTAACTCCTGGTATGTACATATGACTGTTCTGTACGCTGTTACTTCATGCACGCATAAGGTGTGCATGTGGTATGTATCTGTCATCATGATATATATACAGACATGATGTGCAGCTGATGTGTATAAGGGAACTAGTGTACTACTGTACTGTATCATGTGCAAAACGAATGGCACACATGTGCCCACTGACATTACTCTCTTCACACTTCCAGGTCCCTCCCATCTAGCAATGAGGCAGGCCATACATGCTGGTGAGTCTTTTTAACATTATCTGTAAAACAATTTATAAAACTAGGAAGAGTAGTGTAACTCTGTAGTAGACATGCTGGTGACTGTGTTCACAATAACACGGTACTGATGTGTGTGTTTACTGTGGGGTGTGCAAGTGTGCCTGTGCCCAAGTGTGCATGTGTGTTAGTGTCCATGAGTGCATGTGTCCATTTCTGAATGTGTGCATTAGTATTGAAGTGCATCTCTGTCAAATATGTATTGAGACTGTAATCTGTGTTCCATGTTTTCCTCCCGTAGGTTCTGGTGCTGCTCTGGTGACCTGCAGCAGGGAACCTGAAGCTTGTGCCCCAGGTACTGATGATGATGAAATGTCTGTAATGGTGCAGGAAGGTGAGTCTGGGTCCGCCATTGGTCAGCCAATTGACAGTACACAGCTTTCAACCCCGTCAATGCGCACAGTCATCCTGCCGTTACATCCTTTGTCACCATTGTCCCTAGGTGATGGACAGTCAGCAGTGGGCATAGATCAGGGTAATGTGGTACCTGTGGTACATGCATCCCCACAAGGCAGCCATGAGCAGGGGCCTCCAATGGTACCACGCAGACAGTCGCCCATGGGTTCTCGTGGGGCATCCGTGGCGTACTGCCTCTGGCCGACGTGCCCAAGGAGGTATGTCAACCTCCACTATGTTTAGAACTGTCATGCAGGCACAGGCACGTATGGAAAGGTACACCAGACAGGGTCTGAGGGAGCTGAGAGCATGTCGCACAGCCATGACAGACGGCATGCGTGATGTTGCGAATGCTATCCGTAACTTCACAGATGTCGTTGACAGACGTTGTGGGGGCATAGAACAGCTGCTCCACAACCAGATGTCCATGGGCCAGGGCGATGGTGTGTGTTTGCGACGTTGACGTGGCCGTATGCCAGCAACAGCACCAGCTGGCAGTGGCTATAGAAGACAACAGGCCCACTCGCGCGCCTGAAGTGCCAGCACCAGCCCCAGCAATGCTGGGTCTGTGCCGTCATCCAGACGCCCCAGGAGACCACGTGCACGTGGCTCTGGACAGTCCCAACAGGGAACTGTGTCCAGTCAACACACCCCTGCTTCCGATGACAGTACCCAGTCTGGGTTAGTACGGATACGCCCGTAGCACCCCTGCCAGGCACAGGTACCGTGTCCGTGCCCACAGACACTGATCTGGATGACCTGACAGGTGCAGTCTGTGGCTGTCCACAAAACCCTGTACATGGCAGCCATTATGTGGGACTGTGTGCGTGCTTACACACATGCAGAAACCTAACACCTAGGGCAAACACATACACACACACACACACTGCACCAACAACGGTCCACCCTGTACTGCTGCCCCTCACAAACACACATACACACACATGTCAATTGGTGTTACCAGTGGCCGGCTTGGGCATACCTAACCCACACCCTGTGCATATGATGACACTGTGCCACCTCCTGCATACAACATCGGTGCAGGTAAAGGTAAACACGTTGCTGATGCACAGGGTGACTACATAGATGTGTATAAGTAGTAACATGTTGGTAACTGTTGACTGTTGCAGTATAATTGTGTGTATATCCCAGCAGTCCTGCTGCAGTAACTGTATTAATGTCCTCAATTGTTATCTGCACCCATACTACTTAAAGTGTACCAGCTGCACACCATCACATGCTAACATTGACTATGGCAATGCGCATCTTGTGCTGTTATGTAGATTCAGCTACATGTATCTGTTCTGTCACACATGCATTTATACACACCCTGCTACCCACACACATGCACACGCTCACCTGCCATTCCCATTATTTATCACCCTACATGAGTAGCTGTTGATACATGACAGGTACACATTTGAGAAGTGCACTATGTTGTTTACTACTGGCATCCCCTTCTCTATCTGTACTCACAGGGTGCAGGCAACCTCATCAGTTGAAAGATGTAATGTGCATCAGGTACTGTAGTACCCTGATTGCCACATCAAACATGTTTCCCATACAGAAATGCACACACAGACACATCCCACATCCACACACTTGCCACATTCAGGCTTCAGAACACTATCTAGGTATATTCGGGTACATGTGCGTGTTACAGTAGCATGTAACACTATACTGAGTACTGGCAGTTAGTTGTCTGTTGTCATGTTGTCTGTATAGAATAAAAGAATTGTTTGATTATCCTACTCCGTTTTGTGGACATTACTTGAAGAAGTGTTACCTTACATGTGTTATCAGTACCACCACCTTCTGTTTTGTAGTTTTGTTTGTATAGGGTGCTATCAACATCACTGCTTGTTAAGGGTAATGACCACCCTGCAGTGCATAGTCCCATGTGGCAAACGCCACATCCCACCCCATCATTGTGCACACACACTAACCCCACCAACAGTAAAACACATACTTTCCATTTGCAAGATTCAAACCCATACCTAACTGTGCAATGACAGTAGAAACAGACACATTAGCAGAGTGTGCTATTTGCAGTAGTTGGAGAAATCTTTACTAATGCTGTACTTAGAGGGTGCTGACATCATCTGTGTGTAGGAGGAGGGATGTGCACCCTGTAGTGTGTTCTCCCAGTTGGCAAAAGGCAGTTAACCCTCCCAGCATAGTGCACACACATAAACCACACTCATACTAACACACATACATTCCCTTTGCAGGATTCAAACCCCTACCTAACTACGTTATGACACTGAAGAAAGATGCATTAGCAGAGCGCTATGCAAATTACTGGAGGACTTTACTACAGGTGATATAGTTATACAGTCCTGACATCATCAGTGTTTCAAAAGGGGGATCTGCATCCTGTACGATACTGTCACAGTTGCTAATAGGGACAATTTCCCACACACACACATCGATGTGTTGGAGGTTTGCATATGTGGGGGATCCAGAACTCCAGTGTGATTAGTATATGGTTTGATTGCAACAATGAGGGATATACTCCCAGTGGTGAGCAGTTTGTACTCATGTTTGTAAAGATCAGCTCTAGTATATCTGCCCCTCTTGTGGGAAGGTTGGTTACCTGTTCCATAGCCAAAGAATGTCTGATCAATGGGAACCTTAGAGCTTGGGTATTGTGGCTTGTGCAATGTTCACAGTCTATGTTTGGGTAGCTGGCATCACCCAGTATGATGGTGTTTGCAGAGTAATCTAAACTCTCCTGTGTCAGCATGAAGGCTGTGTGGGAGTCCTGAGTTTGAGAGGGTGCTGTAAGAGCTCCTCTGTGTCTCTTTCCATGTGGTCCAGGGAGGTACGTCTCAGGTTGTTTGCACCAGCATGGACAATGTCTGCCTCATAGCTGTACTTGCTGTGGAGTGACCTGTGTGCCTGTGTTATGTGGCACATTCTATCACCCAACAGGTAGCTGACTGTGACCCTCACCTTGCTCTGTCTGGAGGGCGGCACGTCTGTCAACAGCTCATGTCAAGCAAGTGCACACCCCTCATAAATGATGTGGAAACATTCAAAGGCCCAAGGCCTGTTGAAAATATGGACCAGACTGCAGATACCTGTATAGAGGCATTCTGTGGACACATTCAGGAATGCATGGATCATGAAGCCACATATGAAAGCATGACCCAATTCTCCAAAGGCAGATGTCCTGGGTACCGGACACTAGCCATAAACACACTATACAATAGAAGGATGACGCCACTACATGATACAACAACCTCCCAAAATGTGAAGGCACCACTGATGAGTATTGGAAGACAACTACAGGCACCCATATGATTGTCTAAGGCCATCTTTGAGAGAGGATTCCACAAGCCACTGAGGATAATCACAAGGCTGCCTGTAGTTATGTTAGTAACCTGGGTGGTACTACCCAGATATGCTCAGAGGTAATCCAATATGTCACACAAAATATAAAACACACAGACATTGCCATCATCCAAGTGGACAGGTTCAATGCTGCCTTCTCTCCCCACCACACCAAAAGGGCAAATATGTCTCGCAGCACAGTGCTTCCCCCCCTGACATCACAGATGCTCAGGTAAGAGATGCCCTTCCCAAAGCAACAAACACTGCATCAATGGGACCAGACAGTGTCCCAGGCTGTGTCCTACATGAACCACAAGAAGAGCTACACCCAGACATAACACCACTGTTCATTCCCAGCCTTAATACACGATATGTGGCCAGAGAGTGGCATACAGCAACAGTGGTCCCTCAACATTCAGGTGGTGCCGTCACGGATCCTGGACACTACCGCCCATATGTCTGACTAGCTTTGTCTGCAAAGCTATGGCAAGGATCATCATGAACCTCACATATCTAGATATTGTGGACCTACAGACATGTCACCATACACAGTTTGACTTTGTCAATGGCAAATCCTGCCTATCAAACCTGTTTGATTTCTTTGAAACAGTCACCAAGGCCACTGCCAAGGGGTAGGAGGTCCATACAGCCTACCTGGACCTTGCATAAGCCTTGGATACAATACCCCACTTGTGCATTCTAGGGAAGCTCACCAGTGTACATATTAACCCCTATGTCACTATGGGTATTGCACAGTGGCTCAAGGGCAGAACACACATGGTAGAATTGCTGGAGCCATGTCAGCCTCCAACCTGGTACAAGTGGTGTCCCACAAGGCACAGCCCTAGGAGCTGTCATGTTCATTATATATTTGTCATAGGTACAGGCCAACATGGAAGTATTGTGGCTCAGCAAGTCGCAGGTGACTGCAGACCGAACACCATAATCAAATCACCAGCTAACACACGCATCCTCCAAAAGGGACTCTTGCAAACACACGACTTGTGCCACAGCCATGGCCTCAACGTGAATGACAGAAAGAGTATAGTCATCCCTTTGTCAAACACTAAGTGACCACAACATACCACATATGTGTTAATCCAGTAAGTGCAGACCAAGGAATTATGGACCTTGGGGTACGCAGGTTGATAGCATTCTACCATTTGACAACAACATGGACAAAGTGGTTAGGTAAGCATGTTATATGGGCCACATCATCATGGGATCCACATGTAGGCCAGGGTAGGACATTGTGCCCCTTTACTCATCCCTCATCATGCCCATAATTGACTATGATGAACCTGTCGGCATGCACCTTACCAGACACCTGCAGCAACTGGAGCTACCACATATGTACCTCGACAAGGGGATCAAAGTGCTCAAACAGATGCCACATACTGAATGGTTAAAGTAGCAGCAGCTCTACTCAGTGACATACTGCCTCTTCATAGGCAATCTGTGCCTGACATAGAAGGCCAGGTCATACCCTCACTTAATGGCCATGCTGCATCTCAGAATATCCAGATCCCACCAGGATACATGCTGGAAATACTTGAACCTCAGGAGTGATATACATAGGACATGCTGGAGGGGCACATTCACAACTCAGAGGCTCCCTTCATTCCTGATTATTATCCCAATAGAGGTTAGGCAGACTGACTCAGTGACTATCTTCAAGAGTGATATTAATGACTGGATGTGACATTGTAGGGTTACCCTGGGTATCACTTATGTGTCACTGTGAGAAAGAGGCACAGTATACTAACCTTGGAAAAGGGCATAGCAAGACAGATTCACAATGCATGTTGAAAGGCACACACATTCTGGCTAGGTGGATACATGCCCTGGGCAGATATCCCTGTACGAACCTATGGACCTATGTCTCTTTTCACCATTGGCCCTATGTGCTGTCAATCACCAATGTAATCTCAATACTCCGGTAGCATGTGCAAAGGTCAGTTGTCAGTCACCTCTATGGTACAGTTGTGGAACATGTGTGTCATGTAGTAATGTCACAGCTGCCACATGTACACAGTCAACCCTATCCCCTACCCATTGATGTACATCACATGTATGAGATGGAAACACATGGCCAAACTGTAACAACAACATACAAGTCAGTCAGATGCATGGACACATATGACTCAGTCATTGTCCATGCCACCACAGCTGATGTGGGATGTCGCTCACTGGGATACATGATAGGGAACATGGAAGGGATCACTGAGCAAGTGACACAGGCTGGTAGACCCCTGACCTTGGTTGGCATCAGACCCTCACCAGGGATTCCGACAAATTACTGAATGCTAATGAATAAGTGTAGCTACAACACCCTAGCTGAATGGTTCTTAGCATGCAGTCACTGCATTGCTATGGAATACTGTCTTACCACTCCCACAACAGGTGAAAACATGCAGCTCCTGTACATCAACAACATGTAGACTTTATGCCCCAGACCAGGTGTGCATCCCTCACTACTAGGCTGATAGCATCTACATCTCACACTGTATATACACATCCCACATGCAGCACCTGCACAGAAGACCACGGTCATAATGTTACCCTGTGCAAATACCATGTATTCACATGTGGCAGGCATCACACATGGTAATTTTGAAAGTCACAGGTACATATGTGTATTTGGCACACACATACATCATGTGTGCATTGCCATAACCGGTGTAATCAATGTCATGCATTATTGTGAGGGACAACCCACACACATGGGCATTCTGTGTGTGCACAACACACGTGGCATGTCTGTAATCAAAAGCCATACATAATTGTGATATCGTTTAGAAAGGGGTATGTGCATCCTGTAGTGTGTTTTCCCAGTTGCCAAAAGGGATATATCAATCATACACACTTACCCCCCTTCACACACACTTGCCACCTGCTGGATTCAAACCCCTACCTAGCTATGTTATGACACTAGAGAGGAACGCATTAGCACAGCGCGCTATTTGCATTACTGGGGGATTTCCTTTCCCCTGATATACTTATAGGGTGCTGACATCATCAGAGTTTAGAAAGTGGAATGATCATCCTGTGGTGTGTTTTCCCAGTTGCCAAAAGGGATGTTTCTTTCATACACACTTACACACAAACTTACCCCCCTTCACACACACTTGCCACCTGCTGGATTCAAACCCCTACCTAACTATGTTATGACACTAGAGACGGACGCATTAGCACAGCGCTATTTGCATTACTGGGGGATTTCCTTTCCCCTGATATACTTATAGGGTGCTGACATCATCAGAGTTTAGAAAGTGGAATGATCATCCTGTGGTGTGTTTTCCCAGTTGCCAAAAGGGATGTTTCTTTCATACACACTTACACACACACTTACCCCCTTTCACACACACTTGCCACCTGCTGGATTCAAACCCCTACCTAACTATGTTATGACACTACAGACGGACGCATTAGCACGGCGCTATTCGGATTACTGAGAGAATCCTTTTCTCCAATATACTTATAGGGTGCTTACATGATCAGTGTCTAGAAAGGGGGATGAGCATCCTCTGGTGTGTTTTCACATTTGCTAGGAGTAACATTTGGACCAAGTGTGTGAGCATGCCCAGTTCAGCCTTCCCATGGCATGTTGTGTGAAAGATGTCTCATTTATCTAAGTGTGTGAGCATGCCCAGTGTGGGCTTTACATATGTTGAACTCTGCAGCCAATCACATTTGTGGATGAGTATGACCTTCAACAAATACCTCCAGTTTATGGTTGTGTGTTCTGTGCCATGTTGTGTAGTTGCTGTCCAAATGCTTTTTGTGTGAACAAAACAGGGAGTATACTGTGCCTGCAGGTTTTGCATGGGATACTTTGCACACAATTGTCAACATCCGTTCATACTGACCTAACACTGTAGCACTGTCTAGTGTAGTGTTTCAGTACTTTCACTGTGGTGGTCAGTATCCTGGGCTTTAGTCCTATCACTGCTTTACATTTCCATAGTGTGCACAACAGCCTGGTTAGGGTCCAGTTGTGCACATCTGCACAAAGGCAGTGCCTCTACAGACCCTGGTAATTGCTGCCCCATAAGCTTAACAAGTGTAATCTGCAAATCTATGGAGAGGATCATAATTGAGCTCATAAACAAAGATATAGGGGACATGCAGACATTGTACCCATCCCATTTTGGCTTGGTCAGGAGCAGATCATGCCTTTTGTACTGGGTTGACATCTTCAAATTGGTCACTTAGGCCATTGTTGGGGAAAGGCAGTCCATACAGCCTACCTTGGCCTTGCAAACACTTTCAACACAATACCCCACTCAGGTATTGTGGAAAACCCTAACAACTGAAATGTCAACCCATATGTCATAAGATGGGTTGCAAACTGGCTTAAGGACGGGACCCACAGGGTTAGAGTTGCTGGCACTATGTTAGACTCCAGGCTGGTCACAGGTGGTGTCACACAGGGCTCAGTCCTTGGCCCCCATTGTTTGTCATGTACTTCCCAGACGTACAGGCCAACATGGGAGGACTTTGGATGACAATGTTAGCAGATGACTGCACACTGGGCACCATAGTGGACAGTGCATCACACACAGATATCCTTCAGAAGGGACTCACAGTAACTGATAGCTGGTGCCAGGGCCATGGCCTGAAGTCAAAGTGCACAACATGTGTAGACATACCCTTCAGGAAAAGCAAGGTGACCCCAAGCTACCATGTAGGTGGCAATCCTCTAAGCACAGAGGAGGTTATCATGGACCTGGGGACCCAGGTTGACAGTCGCCGTTCTTCTGAGACTCACATTGCTAAAGTGGCTAGGAAGACCTTCTACATTGCCCACCTGATCAGGATGGGATTCACATCCAGATCTAGTGGGTCATTGTTCCCCTGTACTCTTCACTTATCAGACCGGTGATCGAGTCGAATGCCCTATTCTGGCTGTATCTCACCCAACATCTGCAGCAATTGGAGACACCCTGACTGTCCCCCACCTAAAGGATCAAGGAACCCCAACAGCTGTCATATGCTGCCAGATTGAAGACACTCACATACCGTCTGCTTAGAGGTGACATGTGCCTGACATGCGAGGCCATGTCCAAACAGAGATTAATGGACATGCTCCACCTCAGACTCAGAAGATCCACCTGAACCACTAGTGCAGGTGACTTACACCTTAGCAGGGATGTATGTTGGACATGTTGGAGGGATGAAGTTATCAGTCGGAGACTCCCTATGCTGTGGAATACAATCCTGGTCCATTTGAGGCAGAGCACCTTGCTGGCTGTGTTCAAGAGGTATCTTGACCTAATGCTAGTCGGAGAGTGTGTTTGTCCATCAACACATTGTAAGCATAGTTTGCCATGTCATACGTCTTGTTTAGTATACTGTGCCTCTGTCTACCTGTGACATAACATTGATACCCAGGGTAAACCTCCCATCTCCCATCCACTCATTAGGATTCCTGTTGAGGGGACTCAACCAGTGTCTTTATGGACAACCTGTACTGGTAGTTTACTCGTGTGGGGGTGGCTTCTGTGTTTTGGATAATGCAGTACAGCCTGTCCTATATATGTCAGTGCTGGGGTTCAGGTCCCTCATGTGCATAGCTCCCTGCCATTCAGATTGTACAAGGTGCAGCATGTGCATTGATTCCAGCTTGGACATGGCTTTCTACATCAGGCACAGCTTGCATCTGGGTGGACAGCATGGCAGTGTGTGGAGCTGCACTCTGTTTAATCAGACTACACATTACATGTGTTCCAGCTCTGTCATACTCCTGGTGAGGTACTGTTGTGGACTTTACAGGTGCTGGATGTGTGTGCATGAGGTACACCCCACAGGGGCTGTTGTGGTAATTTCTAATGCTGATGAAAGATAACTGCAGAACCAGAATGACCTCCCCTTAGCTAGATGTCAGACAGCATGGACCATACAATCACTGAAAACAGGACCCTCTCCACAAAGGGAAAGTGTCCTGTCTGGTGGACCCCAGCCATAAACAAACTGTATGACAGATGAGGGTTACTAATGCAAGACAGAGCTACATCTCCAAAAGGGAAGACAGATGTGATCAGCACTAGTAGAAAGCTACATTATCTCATAAAGACATGCAAGGTCAACTTGGGGACATAAATCACCAAAGACAATGAAGGTAACCACACTGCTTTCTTCAGTTATGTCGGACACCTGGTTGTGAACCCTCGGATATGCTCAGAGTTGGTACACAACAACATATATTCCAGTGACCTGACAGATATTGGCAACATTCCGGACAGCTTCAGTGCGATTTACCTCCCTCACCCCCAAAACAAGATAGTTATCACTGCTGTATGTAACCTCACTGTCATCTTGGATGTCCATGTGAGAGCCACACTCAGCAAAGACAAGTACACAGCATCCATGGGACCTGCTGGTATCTCCAGTTGCATGCTATGTGAACTCCAGAAGGGGCTGGACCCATATATACAACTGCTATTTAACCTTAGTCTTGCTACAGGATATGTACCTGAACACTGGCATACGGCAACAGTGGTCCCACTCCACAAAGGAGATGCCTCCACAGACCATGGCAACTACCACCACACAAGCTTAACCAGCCTGGTCTGCAAAGATATGGGAGGAGTCATGGAGCTCTTACACAGACACATTACTGACCTACGGACCCTTGTTCCCACCTAGTTCAGCTTTGTACAGGGCAGATCCTGCCTTTTGCACCTTTGCACCAAAAGTACCTACCATGAAGATCAGGGTTCTTCAACACATGTCATATGCTTCCAGAATAGAGGAAGTCCAGCTTTGTTCAGTGTCATACCGCATACTTACAGGTGACCTATGCCTGACATACAAGACCATGTCCAATCAGGATTTGGTGGACATGCTCCACTGCAAGCAATCCAAATCCGCCAGAGCCATGAGAGCTGAGTATTTGAACCTCAGCACATACATGTATAGGACATGCTGGAGGGACAGAGTCATAACTCAGAGGCATCTCACACTCTAGCAGAGTATCCCAGTTCATGTTTGACAGAGTCCCTCACTGACTCTCTTCAGGAGACATCCGGACAACTGCATATGAGACGGAGGCACAGACTAGACAGAGACACAGTCATGTTATTCAATTACGTAAGGGGGTCATAATGTGTCACTACTAAGTCAGAGGCACAATATTCAGAATCTATTCTGTACACTTATTACCACTATAAGGGGTGGCAATAGCCACATCACTATGGCTAGGCTTATACATGCACTAGGGCAGATAGCCTAGTAGTAGACTATGACACTATGAAACACCGTGTATGTGTAGCTATTGTCAATCAAACAGTATGATGTGGCTTGGGGGCTTGATATCTCCCTGTATTCCAACATTGTTTTGTCTATTCCTTCTAGCATGTCTAGGGATCAGTTGCTAGTGTCCTCTCCTGCTCAGCTGGTGAACCTGGGAATATTGAGGCACTGTTACACTTGCCTCATGTACACTGACAACCCTCTCCTTCTGCCATAAAACACACATACATGTGAGAGATGCAACTATATAGCCAAAGTGGAGGCTGAGCTCTCTCAACATAGGACTAGCAAGACCAGAGAGAAGGTGAAGGTAACCACACACACATCACAAATCCAGTCTCACATGGCACTGTCACAACTTAAGATCATACACATAGTCACACAGAGACACTCGGAGGCTCTGATCAGAAGTCTACCAGAATGGCAGTGGCCACCACAGCAGACACTCACACAACTGCCTCCACAGGGCACAGCACATGCAACACATTGACCACAGAGTCGGTGTGCCAAACAGTCACAGCCCTTAAGGCCAAACACAATGCCAGACACACTTGTCATAGGTGACTCCATAGTCAGACACACTGATGTCCCACTCACCAGATCAGATACAGAGGAGGTCACAGTAAGCTGCCTATCGGGCAGTGGAATCCACCACATAATGCAAGCACTCAGGTCACTAAACTGCAAGTACAGGTCTGACCCAGTCATAATCCATGCTGGTGTGAATGACCCGAGATGTACCTCCCTGGACTACATGGAAAGAGACATAGAGGATCCCTCTGATTATGTAGGCCAGGCAGGTATGACCCTGACCTTCGGCAGTATCCTACCTTCACCAAGTATGATGCCACATAAACAGAGACAAGATGATCAGCTGTAATATTTTGCTTAGACTATGGTGTCATTCTAAGGGGGTCCAATGTCTGTCTGCCTGGGATGACATACTGGACAGGCCACGGTGATTTGCAAGGGACGGCTTGCACCTGTCACCCCTGGGCTTCCGGATTTCAGATGATGCTCTTGCCACCCCCATTGTGCCTTTTTTATGCAAGATTCAGATTCTACACCTACCACCCTAGAACACAGTAAAGGAAAGACACTAAGGGTAATGCTGCTCAATGCCCAAGGTCTCAACCTCAAGCTGCACACAATCTATGCCCTTCTCAGTATGTATCACATTGATGTCTGTGCTGTGCCTGACACCTGGTTCACAGCTTCTGACAGCACCCTGGCACTATCGGGTGTTACCTCATATCATGCATTCCGGCACCAGCATCCCGACAACACCAAGAAGGATGGTGGGTGTCCATATTCATCAAGGACACCCTCACCTCATGGTTGGTGGCAACACACGATGCATCGGAGACCATCCAGGTGCCAGTGACTGTAGGCAAGACTGCTCTGCAGTTTGTAGCATGTTACATGCCACCCGCTCAAACTCAGGTACCTCACACAGCTATCCTGCAAACACTGAAGGGGATAAATGTATCTCCAAACACCATCCTACTGGGTGATTCCAACTATCCACATATAGACTGGGATCAGTAATCATGCCACAACACTCTAACACAAAGGTTCCAAGAGTTCATACACTGAAATGCCATGGAACAACTGGTCCCAATCCCTCAAGTGGAGGCAACATACTACAACACATCATCACGAACATGGGGTCACACTGTTCAACACCAGACGATACCCATCATTGGTGAGATCAGATCATGGACTACTCTCAGTGGGAGTCCACATCCCACCCACACCCCAGATGGGAAAAGAAACAGTGAAGACCTTCTCAAATGCTGACTTCACATTTCTGAGGACTGGTGTGGTCTCTTTCAAGGCCCCCAGGCCAGCGGACACCATTACCCAAGCCACTGTATCACTTAGAAATGTCTTCTACCAGCACCTCCAGGACTGCATGGATCAGGCAATCCCAAAAAAAGACTCTTTGTACCACAGGCAAGCATCCAGTCTGGTGGACCCTAGCCATAAACAAGCTGTACAACACAAGGAAGGAGCTACTACGAGATAGAGCGTAATCCGTAGGAGGGAAGACACCCCTGCTCATTGTGAGTAAAACACTGGGTTCCCCCATACAATCATCCGAGGCATGTTTTGAGAGTAAACCCACTCAGGACTCCAGGGACAATCATGAGGCCTTTTTTACCTATGTTTGAAACCTGGGAGGGAACTCCCAGATATGCTCAGACTTAGTTCGGAATGATGTTGATATCACTGCACCTACAGACATTGGCAACATACTGGCTGACAGGTTCAGTGCAGATTTCCCCTCCCCCCAACTGGAGGGGTATGTACACCAGAGGATTGTAGCCCCCCAAACATCTCCACTGCTGGGGTGGGAACTGCTCAATCCAAGGCAGAAAACACTTTATCCATGGGACCAGATGGTGTCCCCAGTTGTGTGCTCCATGAACTCAATGAGTAATTACACCCGCAGTTAGGGCAGCTGTTTAATCTTAGCCTCATCTCAGGATATGTTCCCAAGGAGTGGCATACAGCAATGGTGGACCCACTTCACAAAGAAGGTGCCTCCACCAACCCCGGAAACTACCATCCCATCAGCTTGACAAGCCTGTTCTGCTAAGCTATGGAGAGGATCATAATGGGAATTCTAAATGAAGACATAGGGGACTTGCAGACATTGGATCCAATCCAGTTTGGCTTTGTCAAGGGCTGATCATGCCTTTTAAACTTGGTTGACTTTTTCAAAACAGTCACCCAGGCCATTGACGTGGGCAAGGCAGTCCACACAGCCTACCTTGACCTGGCAAAGGCTTTCGACACAATACCCCACTCGGGTATCATTGAAAACATCACCAGCTTAATTGTGAACCCATACATCACAGCATGGGTTGCAAACTGGCTAAGTGACGGAACACACAGGGTCAAAGTTGCTGGTGCCAGTTCACACTCCAGAGCTGTCACATGTGGTGTCCCACAGGGCTCAGTCCTGGGCCCACATTTGTTCAGTATCTACTTTTCAGAAGTACGAGCAAACACAGGAGGATTATGGCTGACAAAGTTTGAAGATGACTGCAAACTGGGAAGCATAGTTGGAAACCCATCTGACACAGACATCCTTCAGAAGGGTCTCATAGACACAGATAACTGGTGCCACAGCCATGGCCTTACATTAAACACTAAACAATGCATAGCCATACCCTTCAGGAAGAACAAGGTTACCACTACTTCCCATCTAGGTGGCAATCCTCTAAGCACAACGGAGGTTATCAGGGACCTGGGCACCCAGGTTGACAGTGACCTTTTGTTTGACACTCACATTGCCAGGGTAGTTTGGAAGGCCTTCTACATTGGCCACCTCATCATGCAGTGATTCACATCTAGATCAAGGGAGGTCATTGTTCCCTGTACTCATCACTCATCAGACCAATGATTGCATACAATGCCCCATTCAGATTGGATGGGCCCACAAATTCCTCGACAGGAGGTGAAAGGGTCTCAAACATATTTCTTATGCTGCCGGACTGAAGGAATTCCAGCTGTATTCAGTCGCTTACCATCTGCTCAGAGGTGACCTGTGCCTGACATACAAGGCTATGTCCAACCCAGAATTAATGAACATGCTTCACCTCAAGACCTCTACATCCATCAGAACTACAAGGGCAGGAGACCTAAACCTCAACACAGATATTAATAGGATGTGCTGGAGGGACAGATTCATCACCCAGAGAGTCCATATGCTGTGGAACAACATCCTGGTACATGTGAGGCTGAGCACCTCACTGGCTTTGTTCAAGTGTGATCTTGACCAATGGATGGGAGATTGCAGGTATACCCCAGGGATAACCTCAGTATCACTGCTTGACAGAGGCACAGCAAAATAATGGGCATATTATCCATCAACTTGCAGGGGTGGCAGAAGCCACAAAACTCTGGGCTAGGCTTATTAATGCCCTAGGGCAGATAGCCTAGTATGAACCTATGGACATAGGCCTGGGGCAGTTCCTGCTATTAGGACAGTGGTCTGCAGCAAGCTATATAGTAGTAGTCGGTTTTAGCCATTGGTTTTTGACCATGGCTATTCCATGTTGCTTCTTCTTGTGGTACAAACATGGGTGTGTGGTTATCCATGCTATTTATTGCTAGTCACCCTCATTTTGTATCTTGTTCCATGTTTTTGCACATGTACATCACTGTATGACGTGCAGCTGTTTCCGCAGGGTCATATGCGTGGATATGGATGTTAGTTGGGGTCCTCAGGTGTGCATATTGTACATGATATTGCATTACTTAACACATGGCATTCATGCCTCAGGTGGTGCTGCAGGGCCACCTCTGTCGGATACACATACTACACTCCCTGTACGTTTCGAAGCAGGTTGTGTCATGTTAGGCATCCCTGTTACTGTATGAGTGAGTCAGAGAGGGTATCAGTCCCAGTGTTCCTACTGACCAAGCGTATGTGCTATGCGTTGCCTCTTTGCCAAGGCCAGGGCATACTGGGCACGCCTCCTTCTGCCTACTGGGACAAGGTCAGGTTGTTCCTCCTCCGAGTCACCCCCTGCCTGTGGTGGCCTTGGCAATGGTGGGGGGATGTTTAGCCCAGCCCTGTGCTGGTCCTGCTGCAGCTGTTTCCGCAGGATCATATTATGTAGCATAGCACATATCATGATCATTTGGGTACATGTAGTTGGTGTGTACTGCAAAGCTCCACCAGACGTGTCCAGACACCGGAACCGTGACTTGAGCAGCCCAAACACACGCTCTATGATATTACGTGTTTGTGCGTGTGCCTCATTATGGCGTTCCTGTTCAGGTGTGTGTGCATTTCTGATGGGTGTCATCAGCCACGGCTCAAGTGCATAACCTGTATCCCCCACTAGGTGTCCGTGTGGGAAGTTCCCAGGGCCAAATGATTGGTACAGCTCGCTCAGATGCCAGATGTGGGAATCGTGGTAGCTCCCAGGGCAGCCAGCACACACATTCATTATTATGCCCTGGGCATCACACACGACCTGGCAGTTGATGGAGGGGTATCCCTTGCGGTTAATGTAGGCTCTACCCGCTCACCGGCTGGTGCTTTGATGCGTATGTGCATGCAGTCTATTGCACCCAGCACCTCAGGGTATCCCGCTATTTGCTGGAAGAGACGATATTGCTGGCCACAACCTCACGGTCATTAGGGACATATATATGATCACTGACATGTGCTGACATGGCATCCAGGAACTGGTGCAGTACTCTGGAGGCTGATGCCTGTGATATCCCCATCATATCACCAGTTGGTCTCTGGAAGGTACCTGTTGCTAGTATTCTTAGGCCAACACATACCTTGGTTTCTACTGGGATGGGTTCCCTCTGTTGCTTCTGTGTGTGAGATGTGGCTTACACAGCTCAACAATCTGCTGTAGAAGGTCTCTCTCCACTCTGTAGAGTTCTACTATCTCCATCTCATGTAACCCATGGTAGGTGACCCTGGGCCTGTATACTCTTCTCCTTCTCCTCACTCTGGGTTGTCTGTCAGCGCCTGCATTGTCACCACCCTCAGCAATTGCCTATGCCTGATTATAATAGCCATGGCAGCCCCTAGCATTTCTGCTCTGAGTTCAGCTTTTTCAGTTTTCAATTCTGATAGCTTAGTTTCTGGCAGTATCTCTTGTGAGAAACAGCCTGCACTGCTCTTTGTTGTGTTTTAAGTGCTGGGTTGGGCTTCTAGTCTGCCTGTGTAATTGCCTGCTTCTAATTGTTTCCACCAATTAACTCTAGTAGTAGCTTCTGGCAGTTTCTATGTATTTTAGTTGTTTCCTGTTTCCTCTCTGTTTCCTGAGGGGGAGCAATGTGCACACCAGCTTAAACACGCTCACAGTCACTTAAATGCGCGCACACATCCTTACATGGTGTGATTTATGTTAAAATGCGCGCACACTGCATTCAACTCGTGCACGCCCGCGCAAACCGTTGTAAACAGTTTGCAACACGCTCCCACATGTTAAACCTGCCTTACACACGCGCACACGCTACAAGATGCACGTATATCAAGAAAGTTTGAGTATAGGGATAGCGTATACCCTCAATTTCTTGACTTTCCTAGTGTTCTGTTGAGACACACCTCCCTCCCTGATGTCTGTCTGTCATCTGTTACCTTACATTGCCCTCCAATCTGGTACATTTGTTTCTATCCTTCCCCCCCGTGATGTCACCTACCTCTTACTCTGTTCCTCCCCCTTCTCTAAGTCTTACACTACTCAGAAAGTGCTCCTTACCTATGTGGCAGTGTGATTCAGTATTGTAACCCTCATTTACATAGGATTGCCTAGTAATGACTAGTTACATGTCTTACACGGAGCTTCCCCCCTTGACAACCACTACACGGAGGCCATATTGTTTTTGGTCTGCAAGTCCCTCCATTGACATTCAATGTACTACATAAATCCCACAATTGTGGGCTTATAAGCTTCGGTTTTTAGTTTTAGGTAGCGCACCCCGTTTGCGCGGGTGTGCGCTGCAGTTAAACCCAGAAATCCCGTGAAAAAAAAAGTTATATAACTTATTTTTGCAACACTTTTCATGCCAATGGCCACATATTTGGCCATTGGCATGCTTATTGAAACATATGCACTTTATTTGGAGCTGACATAGCTCCGTTTTTTTGCAGAAATGTACTCAGTTGTCAGCTGAGTACATTTCTGTATAACACGTCCGTTACGGACTGGTTTTGGTTGTGGATCGCTCAAATACCTCATTTGCATATCTTGGAGCTGCAAATGAGGTATTGAGCATTTCACCCAGTCCATGTAAGAGACGTGTTAGCTGTCTCTACACGGAGGTTTGGGCTGTTCCTGAATCAGGAGGCTTACAAGTACGGCTGCCCCAGACGTCAGAAGACCCCAGAAGTCATGGTCCTGCAAAAGACACTTGCACCCAAAAACATGTACAATATATATAGTATATACAAAATATAATATGCCCAGGATGTCAGAATGACCAAAAAGATGGAAACAACACAGAACCTTGCACCAAAAAGGGTTGACTGTAGTAAGGAGTAATATAAACATCTACATTTATGGCAGGTACAAAAACTACACAACCACTTCTAAACACCTTGCTGCAATGCAAACAATTGAAGAATCCCAAAGCAGAGTGTAGAGGTACTGCAAATTATAAAGTAGCAGGAGCTGACAACATGCCTTGTAAACAGCTGTGGCAAAACCAGCTCTAGTCTTAGAGTATATAGGCAGTGATAATGCCTAGAGAAAAGTATGCACCTGCCTCCCAAGTAGCTGCCTCCCAGGAATATCCTTTAGTCTTACCCCTTAGAAATGCAAAATAAGTGGCAGTAGCCCTACCAGCCTGAACCCAAGAATCCCAGCTGGAACCCTTTGCCCGAATGGGAATAACAAAATGCAATGCAAAGCTGCCAATCCACCTAGAAATAATGAGCTCCTAGACACAGCTTTGCCCTGTGAACTTAAAGTAAAAGAAACAAAACCAAAAAAGCCAATCCACCTGTCTTTAGTCCTGAATTCCAAGTAACGATGCCCCTCGAATACATCTAAAAGCCTGTAAATCTTCTCCCTTTATTTTGAGGACCCTGCAAAACGTGAATCTGCATAAATAGTTTGGTTTAAAGCCACACTAGAAACCACCCTTTAGCAGTAAGGAAAATTTAAAGTGTGGCTAATACCCTGTCCTTATGGAAATCAAAGAAGGGCTCTACTGCCATAAGGCCTAGAATAGTTGACACCCGATAGCAAGCAGCACAGCTAACAGAAAAGAAGTCTCCCATGACAAATATTCCTGTCCTTATGGAAAACCAAGAAGCTCAAAAAGGTTGTAGAGTAAGTTCTTCCAACACAAAATTGCAGAATCCCAATAGCCAGTAGGATATTTCAAGTGGCCCATAGGTTTCGCCCCCTCAAAACTGCTTGAAGGTTCCATGAAAAGTTCGTGAAAAATAGCAAATCATATGAGCTTAAAACGTTTTGTTGCTGAATTCTATGGCTAAGAAATAAACCTGTCCAATAACAATGAAAACAAAGGATGTCACAATCAGGTGGGTCACAATCATCTGCAGGCTTTGTGCTCTTGCATGAATCTTTATGGAAGAGAAAGACAAACCTTTGTCTAATAATTCAGTAGCCTAGCTTCCATAATCACATTAAATTAGGCCCCCTGGAATTCCAAATTCTTTATACAAGCCCAACAAAATATATGCCACTTAGCTTTAGAAGAGATTGAAGCTTGACATTGAGCAGATGACCGCCCTCCTGAGATAACAACAGATGCTCAATCAGAGAGGTAAGCGCCATGATGGCTTCACAAAGATCCCTTAGAAGTAACAGTGGGAGATTAGCTTGAGATAAAGCATGAAAATAACCTTGGCCTGTCCCGTCTGACCTTTAGTAATACCTTTGGAAGAAGAGAGAACTCAAGGCATATATTACGAAGGTTTTTCCAACTGAAAGTTACCTGTAGAGCATCCACTTTCCATCCCGTGCTGAAATCCCTGAAAGTACATTTTGGGTATAGGACATGTAGTGGAAGTATAAGAGAATCTGTTGCATCCATCAGAGAGTTGTTCCACTTCAATGTTGCAATACATCCAAGATCAAGTTGTGGTTTGGGGGATCCATGATTTGTCTCTTTAATAGCTCTCAGGGAGTTCTGCGGTGCTCTGAAATACTGCCTGAGCCCTCTTCCACTGGCTGCAAGCCTGATTTGTTCCTAGATCCATCATTGCTTGCCTGCATAGAATTCACAAGAATGTGTTCCCCCCTTGCTTGTTGATGTTAACGATGACAGTTGTGTTGTTCGTGCTTGCCAACACCTCGCCCTGGAAACCTTAAATTCCTTGAACGCCATCAAATGTGTTCCCTCCAACATCTTTCATGTTGATATGTAGATTGCCCTGTCTGGTCTGCCACCCTTCTTGTATCCCCTTTTAAACTAGATGAGCTTCCCCAAAGCAGTGTCCTGTGCATCTGGTCGTATAAAATCTGACTCCGCTTCTGGTCAGGGTCACAGAGAGTCCTCCTTTAGGCCACATTCCTGAGCCTTAGTCACAAGAATTCCTTACTTCTGGCCGGTATTATTTGGTCACCGACAGTGTCCAAATCTGGCAGCCACCACAAGTCCATACATGAGCCCATACCATTTATTTGAAATGATATGCAGTTTAAAATGGGGAAGCACCAGAATACAAGATGCCATACCATTGCATGTTTGGATGGAAATTGCTGCAATCACATAGACTGTTTGGACTGCTGGATGGAAGTGCCACTCTGCTTGAAGCATTTGTCCGGGTGCCTAAGGCCATCTGTTGCAGTATTCACTCTCACAGACAGAAAGCACATGTCTTGAGAGGGTACTAGACTCCACTTTATTTCGCTCACAGAATACCCTAGGTATGCCTAGATTTCTATAGACTGGACCAGGATTCTGTAGTAGAATAATTCGCTATTTCTTAGCACTGCAGTGCTATCAGTAAGTGGGCATAAATTTGAATGCCCTTGAAGCCTAGAGTAAGCTATCACTGGAGCCAGTAAATTTGTGAATACTCTGGGCGCTATAGATACTAAAGCCTGATGCAGAGGAATCTGATAATGAAGTACATAGTTCAAAACCTAAATACTTTCCAAAACTAATGCTTATGGGCACATGAAAACCTAAATCAAACTGCATCCAAAGTTATCACATCCAGTGATCCCCTTTGCCCAGCAGAGGTAACAGTTGATTGCAATCGCCAAGACATCTCCCAGCTTGTAACACAGATAAGTGTTAACATCTAGAAAATGGGAAATTGGTCTCCACGGTTGAGGTCTTGGCAAGATAAAACAATCTTAGAATGGTTCCCCTCTTGCTTTCTGACACAGGGACTGGCTGAATAGCCCCTATTCTGAGTGGGACTGAAACTTGCTTGCATGGTGGAGGAACTGGTGAAACTTCCGTCTTGAGAAACTGTGTGGAAAGGAGGAGGAACATCTGGCATGCCTTTGAAAGGGGGCATTGTGTGGGAAGTAATTAAATCCCAATTTCTTTGAAAAGAGACAATCTTCCATCTACAAAGGAGCTGCCAGACGACTTGAAACTGGCAGCTGATTCCGGCAGGTCATTGGTTCTGCTTAAGAGAGCTGCACCGGACCCCTGCCCTGGCAGCAGAAAAGTCTGCCATTACTGGTTCGATCTCCCTGCCCTCGAACCTTGAGTTCTGCCTACCACACAAATAGACCTAGCCCTAGACTGGGGAAGCCATAAGCAGGATATGTCCACCCTTTAGTAGTACAATAGATACTTACAAGTCGGAGGCTGCACCTGCAAAAAATCTTTACGTCTGCATAGACTTTATAGCTTTCTATCAAAAATTTCTTAAAACTGCTTCCACAGGCGGTCCAAAACAAGCTATCAGACTGTATTTTTTAAAACCTGCTTCCTTACCTAGAGGCTGCCTGAATATCATTTCTGAAAGGGAGCCCATGTTCAAGTGGGCTGAACAGAACTAGTAGCAGCCACCCTCAGGAGGCCTGATGCTCATCATAGAACTACACTGCTAGCAATGCAGCCCCACTTGTTCAGACACATGAAATCCAAATCCAGCAATTCTTTACACTCAATATCTGTGACACCAAAAGATCCAACGATTTCCAATCTTACTCCTCACCATAATTCTGATATTTTTTAGATTGAAATTGACAATTCATATAATCTGATAGAGTGGAAGCAATAATTCACTTTAACTCCCACTCATAGGAAGCCTTTGCCTCTTTTATCAGAAATTCCAAGATTTTCCTAGTGCAGAAGCTTTTAATCTTGGAGCCCCTTTTAAACACAGAAGCTTTAATACCCTAGTACCCCCCTGAGAAGTTTCTAAGTCTTCTCCTGGACTATAAAACCTATCACAGGCTTAGCCCCAGGATTCTATAATATCAAGGAGCTTAACAGGAGAAGCCTCCAAGGGGCCATCCTCCACCACATTCAACACCCACCACATATCTACCAGCCTAAACAGGGGAGGCCTATGCTGGGGCCTAAGCCTTTTCCAAAGCCTGAGTAATCTAAGCCTTTTCATTTGAGAGCATCCCTCATGGAGTGCGAAGAGTCTCTGCTCATGAGCTGAATGGCAGGAGAGAAGCTGAAAGAGGAATCAAGAAGGCTGAAGGAGGAACATCAGGAATCAGAATTGCAAGTCTTCCGCCAGAAGACCGCGTAGCTTCGTAACACTGTTCCCCAGAACACTGTTCAAAACTACTAAACTTCATCAGGTGGGGCATAATCATGGGGGGGCATAGAACCTCTAATCAGTATAATCAAATCTCTGCCATAAGCAATGCTAGGTTTCTTAGGCACAGAAGCTAAACTTGGCCTCTCTCTAAAGAAGAGAACTTAATGAAGAGAGGCCCTAAAAGAAGCAAGAGAAGGAGGAACAGTTACCTGAGACCCCCCCTCAGCCTGGCCTATAAGAATAGCCTGAGAGGGCCCTCAGCCTAACAGTAAAGACTCCCGAGACCTGAGACTCCTGGTAAACCCTGCGCCCCCCGAGACTTCTAAAGGACCGACAGAAAACTCTCCCTCTCACCAGAGGACTTCACTGTTTGGGACGGCGCTTTTCCGATGAAGCAGGCGCACTGTTTTCTCCGGCATAGTATAATTGCAACGCTTCCAATCACTCCAACCTAGCAACCATTGCAACGCTAAATAGTAACCCAGTGCAAATCAATCCAGCTCTTAATCAAACTCTTTTTGCCGTGCTCAGGCCCCAAAACAAGCAACAAATAAATCGCAATGAGCCTAAACCAAACGTATCTGCTTCCCACAAGAAATACAGTTATTCACTTTTTCTGATATTGTCCGCTAAAATCTCTTTTTCTGACATCCCAAAATGTTCGCCCAACGGGTGAAAACTTAAAAATCCTATATTCGTCTTTAACTCCGGTTTCGAAAATTCAGAAAACCAACCGCTACCGCAAAAAACCTGCGACACGGACTGGTAAATGCATCTTCCAGGAATGACGCCCGTCAGCAAGAGATTAGTACCGTGACGCATCGACGCCAGTTTAAGCGCCATGACCATGACCAGCCCATACTCTGGTATTCGGGCCGACTGGGACGGGACGCTACCTAAATTGTCAGGACCTCAGCAAGGGAAAAGGATCTAAGAATGATCGGAGGCTTACACTACTCTTGAACTCCGTGTAAGCCTTCCTGAATCTGGCCCTATGTACACCTAAACTTTAAAAACTTTATATGTATATACTTAAATGTAAATACACATATATATATATATATATATATATATATATATATATATGATAACTCATATAATTAAACATATATAAAACACAATAACAAATAAGCCTAACCAATGCTATATTATTAATATGATATTGGTATTAATGACTCAAAATGTATTGTTGTCACTTCCATTGAAAATTGTTACTTCATAAAATAATTGATAAACATAATCAAAAGCACAATCCAAAAATATCAATACCTGTATAAACCAACCATGCCTACATAAAATGTGCATATGGAAACCAAAAAGCCAATCATGCTTGAACAGTACACTAGCTCACTAAAGTGAATAGAGAATATTGAAAAATATATAATATATAATATATATATATATATATATATATATATATATATATATATACATATATATATACACACACACATCAAAAATCAATATGAAATAATATATATATATTTTTTATATTATATAAATTAAGTAATTTTATTATATTTAGGTTGTAATTTTCGCCCAAATATATTGTATATTATTTACCATAAAACATCAACAATAAATTATACAGAACTCTAAATATCATGATAACTATACATGTTAATTTATACTGTTTCTCATCTTTTTGATGCTAGATGTTTGAGTATACATGCCAAAGAGACATGTTCATTCAACCCTGGACTAGTGTATGCATAAGTTCTTATCTGCCAGAACAGTTCCTCCTTTTCAATTTTCCATTGACACAGTCCTGGTTTTTGGCTTGGGATGCAGACTAAATATAAGAAATCCTGCGGGTCAAACTACACATTTTAACATAATGTGGACATCAGTCATGCATTATTAGGTTTATAATATCTATTTTATGTATCTTGTATTTTAGATTTGTTGTAACACTTTAGATTATATGTTTGTGTTATTTTGATATTTTAAAGTAATGAGAATAAGGAATGAATTATATCAATTAATTATTTAATGAGTTAATTGAACACATGATCTAAAAGTTTATTTAAGGAATGTTGTACTAGTTACAGGTTTGTCTGAAGAAGGAAGGATACTACTTCTTCCGAAAGCGCTAATTAAACTGTGTTTTTTGGATTCCTACATTTCGTGGTAGTGATTTTGCACTTGGCTTCGTACTTCTGGCTTTTATTTTCATTGGTTTGTCGTGGTTTTTTAGAGTTGTCAGTAGTTAATTATGGCCAACAAAGTTGGAGCAGCTTCGCAAAATCTATTGGATACAACGGATGAGCTGAATAGCGGCATTTTAAACCAACGGTTGGGAACACTGACGGTAATCTAACTACTCTCATCAACATTCTCACGGGTCGGGTGGAGACCTTAACCCAGAGATTGGAGAAAATGGATAATGATTTCATGCAGTTTACTTCTACGCCTGGGATTATTAGAACACAGAGAACTTTGAGTAACGTGAACATCAATGAGGACGAGCGGTGTAATATAAGTCACCAACACACCGCTAAAGATGTAAACACGCACATTACCGGATTTAATGCTGAATTTAAAGCTAGCACGGCAGCTAGCGCTTCGACGAACCAAGCGACACCACTAGTGGTTGAAGACACATTAAGGCAAGGTAATGAACAATGTTTTAGAGACAATAATAACGGCCCTTCCATAGCCAATTATTTAAAAAACAATAATTTTTTTCATGGTAACAATGCTGTCACTATTGTAGACCAACAAACTGATTCCAATGTGAGCAATATTTCTAACCTAATTGGTGAATTTAACTACAAACTGTACAAATGTAAAAAATACCAACTGGAAATAGCCTATTTAGAGCAATGCCTGGATAATAAAATAATCCCTAAAGGTTTAAGACAATGGCGTTTTCCAGTAAATCTGGTTGAAGGGTCAGAGTTTCATAAACAGTTGCTGGCTCTATTTGATAAACAAGGTTTCGAATATATGAGGTTGTTAATAGACTTTTACGTACAGCAAGTTAACGCCCTTAAGAATGACTTAGAAAACTTGGAGCTTGATATTAAAAGTAGCCCTGAATTTTTAATGTTCAAATATGATTACATGCGCATCTTTACCAGCATAGATGCAACAATAAGTAAACTTTCTAATAATAAGACCAAGAAAATTAATAGAGACTTACAGCAATACTCTAATAATCAAGCATACCCAAGACCACCAGCGGTTACGATTGGGCCTAAAGTGGCTCAAAAAAGAATACAAAGAGGGAATATGGTACCTACTTCGGATAACATTAACAACAATAATAATGCCAATGAACTAGCACAACAAAGGCATCATAGTAATGCTGTACATAACCAATCTTATAGCACACCCCCATGTAATCAAGAACAATTTTTTCAATGTAATATCAATGGGAATGTCGACAGGCATCAACAGGCTGACAACAACACTATGGATGCTTCTGTTGACCAAGAGGAACAGGGTTTTGGGCATGGTCAGAATGCACAACAGAGGAACTTGAGGTCGAACCCAAACCAATCGAATACGAGGAACAAACGGAATCAGAGACGGAAATAACAAAAGAAATGACACCCACCATAGTACTTAGCTCGGAGGGTGACTAAGATCTACAACTATACATCCTTGGTTATAGAACAGGATGTGGTTGACTTCTTTTCTAAAGGTCTCACATTTGTTCCAGACACACACTTTGATTTAGTTAAAATTATAATAGATTTAAAGTTGTTTGTCAGGAAGTTAAATTTAACATTTTTAATGGGTAAAGGTTCATTAATAACTAATCCATTTCGAATAGCGAGTTTATTTAACCCACCCTTGATTGACAATTTAAAAACTTTTGAGAAAATATGTGAACTTGATTTAAGGGCTTTAGCACTCAATCCACAAACTAATCATGCATCACTTAATGTCACCAAATATCAGCGTGACATAATCAAATTATTTCAAGAGTGTAATATTAGAATTATGAAGCCCGACAAGGGGAGTGGCTTAGTATTTATGGACCACTATATGTACATCAATAAGTTGTCGGACCAACTTAATGTGGGACCATACCAAGAAGTAAGCTTGAATTAAGTAAATAAAGCGTATGGTAAAATTAGATCTACATTGGATGATCTATTCTTGGAGAGGTTCATAGACACTGAGGTCCTTAGATATCTATTTCAGCACCTAGGTTGCCTCAATTTTTTGGTGCCCCTAAGATACACAAATCTATTGTCAATCCTCCATTTAGGACAATAGTAGATGGGAGGAATTCTATATTATACGCTTGTGCTAAGTATGTGGATAATAATTTAAAACCCTACATAGAAAAAGAACCACAAATCAATAAGGATTCCTGGAGTTTTCTAAGTCATATCAATCAAGTAGCTTTTGACTCAAGACTTTGTCCTAGTAACAATAGATGTGATCGATTTATACACGGTCATCCCTCAAAATTTAGGCCTTCAATGGGTCAGAGATTTCTTGTTTGAAAGAAAAGCTAGCGATGATGCAATTTATACTATTGAGACCCTACTTGAATTAATTTTGTCACATAATTTTTTCGGATTTAATAATAAGATGTATGTACAAACTTCAGGGGTGGCTATGGGCTCCCCATGTGGCGGTGCGTTCGCCAACGTGGTTATGGCCCAGTGGGAGAACACTTTATTATTCAAGGAAACATCTTTTAAAAAACATGTCGCCTGGTATACTAGATACCAGGACGACATGTTTTTATTATGGAAAGGCCCCATTGAGGAGGTACAATTATTTATTCAGGATATCTCCCAATTAACTGATTTTTTGCAATTTACTTATGAAGTACATGATAGCAACATCAATTATTTAGACATTGCATTATACAAAGACAATGTTAACAAGAGGTTTAAGAGTAAAATATACAGAAAACCCACATATTCTAATGGGTTTTTACATTACTCTAGCTGTCATCCTGGCCATCAGAAGAAGGCTGTAATAAAAGGGCAAATGGTAAGAGCAGCCAAGATGATTACTGACGAAACAGATTTTATTGACGAATGTAAAAACCTATGTACAATGTTTCTCAACAGAGGTTACCCATTAACACTAATAGAAGAAGTACATTTGGAAGTAACCATTAAAAGGGAAACAGGGTATTTTAGACCGCTATTACATCAGCAAGTTTTCGATAACAGCTCACAAACAGTAATTGTCCCAATGGATACGTTTCAAGGTCAGGGACCAGAAGCCAATATCAAATTTTTATGTACATTTTCAGTTGATCACCATTATATTAGAAACATATTGTGTAAAAACTGGAGATTAATAATTGAAGACAAAAATCTACTTAGGTTATATGGGACCCAGCCTAAAATTACATATAGACGTGGAGTCAGTTTAAAGATGTTATTTGAGTCATGTAAACCAAGTATGTCAAAAAGAACTAAAGGCATGCTGAAATGTGGCAATTGCCATCAATGTGCTTTTGTGAAGGAGGGTACTACTATTGAAATTAATAATAATATATATAAAATTATTGGCACCTTTAATTGTAACACAAAATCAGTAGTATATGCAGCTAAGTGTTCATTGTGCTCAGCCTTCTATATAGGGAAGACTGAGCGTAATTTTAAAAGGTGCATTTATGAGCATCAGTATGCTATCTCTAAAAAAGATACAAACAATGCACTAGAGCATGCCATATTATGGAGCAGCCAGATCATGTTTTTAAATACACTGTACTAAAACATGTTAATGATAGTATTCATTCAGGACCGTGGCAGATCCTCATTGAAAAGGAGGAACTGTTCTGGCAGATAAGAACTTATGCATACACTAGTCCAGGGTTGAATGAACATGTCTCTTTGGCAAGTATACTCAAACATCTAGCATCAAAAAGATGAGATACAGTATAAATTAACATGTATAGTTTATCATGATATTTAGAGTTCTGTATAATTTATTGTTGATGTTTTATGGTAAATAATATACAATATATCTGGGTGAAAATTACAACCTAAATATAATAAAATTACTTAATTTATATAATATAAAAATATATATATTATTTCATATTGATTTTTGATATATATATATATTTTTTATATATTTTTCAGTATTCTCAATTCACTTTAGTGAGCTAGTGTACTGTTCAAGCATGATTGGCTTTTTGGTTTCCATATGCACATTTTACGTAGGCATGGTTGGTTTATACAGGTATTGATATTTTTGGATTGTGCTTTTGATTATGTTTATCAATTATTTTATGAAGTTACAATTTTCAATGGAAGTGACAACAATACATTTTGAGTCATTAATACCAATATCATATTAATAATATAGCATTGGTTAGGCTTATTTGTTATTGTGTTTTCTATATGTTTAATTATATGAGTTATCATATATATATATATATATATGTATTTACACTTAAGTATATACATATAAAGTTTTTAAAGTTTAGGTGTACATAGTTAAGGTTTAGTTTAATATAACACCACACAAAAATATATATACAAATATTATTTTCCATTGACACAGTCCTGGTTTTTGGCTTGGGATGCAGATTAAATACAAGATTAAATATAAGAAATCCTGCAGGTCAAACTACACATTTTAACATAATGTGGACATCAGTCATGCATTACTAGGTTTATAATATCTATTTTACGTATCTTGTATTTTAGATTTGTTGTAACACTTTAAATTATATGTTTGTGTTACTTTGATATTTTAAAGTAATGAGAATAAGGAATGAATTATATCAATTAATTAATTATTTAATGAGTCAATTGAACACATGATCTAAAAGTTTATTTAAGGAATGTTGTACTAGTTACAGGTTTGTCTGAAGAAGGAAGGATACTACTTCTTCCGAAAGCGCTAATTAAACTGTGTTTTTTGGATTCCTACATTTCGTGGTAGTGATTTTGCACTTGGCTTCGTACTTCTGGCTTTTATTTTCACTGGTTTGTCGTGGTTTTTTAGAGTTGTAAGTACATAACTTCTTTATGTGATGTCGGCAGTCTTGCCTTTATTCTCACTTGTGGGACAGAATCCTAAGCTCTTGGGTGTCTCATGGGAGAATATTCCTGAGGACCATAGAACCAAAGAATGCTCTACTCCTGGAGGCCAAATCTACTTTGCAATGAGCAATACAGGTATGAGGGCTTGCTCATGAGACTTCAGTACAGATATTGTCCAAAGACAGCCTAGCTTGGAAAGCTGAGGAAGTGGCCATCACACCCTGGTGGAATGAGCTTTAACAGGTGCAGTTAGAATTTTGTTTTTAGAATTGTCAATAAAGGAAATGCATTCAGAAAGCCATTTGGATATGGTAACCTTAGATACTGGTAGGCCTTTCTTACTGCTAGAATAGGAAACAAATAGCTGATCTGATTTTCTGAATTCTGCGGCTGTATGTAGGTAAAAATGCAATTGTCTATGAACGTCCAATAGGTGTAATGAGTATTCCCCTTTATTCTGAAAAATTAAGAACACTGGTAACTCAATAGCTTGAGGTTATTTCTGACACAACCATGGGGAAAAAAGGAGGGGTTGGTACGTAAAGAAGCTATCTTTATGAAAAATCAAGTATGGTGGTTTGACAGATAGTTTGTGATTCCGAAACTCTCCTAGCTGAGGTGATAGCTACCAAGAAGAGCATCTTCCAAGAAAAATACTTTAAGTCACAGCTACCAGAAGGTTCAAATGGAGAATAGATAATATGTGACAACACAAAATTTAGATCCCAAGGTGGAGACAGATCTTTGCATGGAGGCTTTAAAATTGTAGTTCCTGTCAAGAAGGCTTTACAAAGTCGGTTTGGCATGATTCCGTAGCCATTTTCTCCTATATGAAATCTTGAAATTGCTGCTAATTGATCTCTAATAGTAGCTGCAGCAGCACACTCATTAAAAGTTTTCGTCAAAAAGTCCAATATAAAATGAATGGGAGCAGTAAAGGGATCAATCTGATTAGAATTAGCCCATAAAACAAACTTCTTCCATTTTCCTTTGTACACAGTTTCGTGTAGATGACTTATGTGATACAATTAAAATGCGTCTTACAGGAAAGGAAAGGGAAATAAACTTGGCTATCAGGGGAACTGGAGCAGCCAAGCTGTCAGTTTGAGGTTGTTTAGATTGGGATGAACCATTCCTGATGGGTGAAGTCAGAAGATCTGGAAAGTGGCCTAGAATCTATGGTTACTCCTGAATATGAGGTCTGAGAAAGGGGAACCTAATTTGTCAAGGCCAATAGGGAGGAATTAGGACTACTGTCGTCTTCAACAAGCTTGCTTTCTGAAGTAGTTTGGGAATCAGAGTAATTGGTGGAAAGGCATAAAGTACTGGAGGCCAATTGTGAACAAGTGCATCCCTTGGAAACTCCCCCAGTGGAGGGATCAGGACAAAGTAGTTGCTGCATTTGGCACCACTGGGTGAAGCAAAAAGGAAACAGCAAGACTGGCCCCATTTCCGGAAAATCTCTTCCTCATTTTTTTGACTGTGGCCATAGTATGATTCTGCTCAATTTGTCTGCCATTACATTCGACTCCCTGGGTGTGAATTGCTATCAGAAAGCAACTGGAAGATGTAGCCCACTGTCAGACCCTTAGGGCTTCCTGACAAAAGGGGTAAGACCTGGATCCCCCTTGCTTGTTTATTTACCAGACCACAGACATGTTGTCCGATTAGATTGCAATCATTCTCAGAGGAAGGAAGTCTTGAAATGCTTGCAACGCTAAAAGTGCAGCCCGCATCTCCCGGATGTTTATGTGCAAATGAGCCTTGTGTTGATGCCAGATGCCTTGAACTGCTTTCCCCAGATAATGCCCCCCACCCCATCTGGGAAGGGTCCATAGTCACCATGGCTTGGGGTTGAGGAGGAATAAAGTTACAGCCTTGAAGCACCAGAGGAGAGTGTAACCACCACTGGAGATTCTTTTTGCATGAATTGGTTATTAAAATTGTGTGTCATTGACAGTTCTAGAATGGACCACTGCACTGAAAGTAACCACTGAAGTATTCTCATGTGGAGATGAGCTAAAGGAATAAGGACAACTGATGCAGCCATTTTGCGCAGAACTTGAAGAACTAGTTTGGCAGAAGCTAAGAACTAGTTTGGCAGAAGCTAAGAACTAGTTTGGCATAAGCTTTTGTTCTGTTCTGATCAGCATTCTTACACAATATCGAAGATCTTCCACTCTGTCTTGTGAAAGCTTTGCTATCATTCTTTTTGCTTCTATTTCTGCTCCTATAAAGACCAAATTTTGACATGGCAGTAGAGCAGATTTTATGTATTTTATGGTAAACCCTAGAGAGCAAGAGAGTTGAAGAGTGTAGTCCTTGGCTTGTAGCAGAAGATGCCTGGTTGGAGCGGTTATGAGCCAGTCGGTCCAGATATGGAAACACCCGGAATCCTTGACATCTCAGATGAGCCGCGACTACTGCCATGCATTTGGTGAGCACTCTGGGGGCTGTAATGAGACCAAAGGGCAGATTTCGAAATTGGAAGTGACTGTCTCCTAGCCAGAAGCGCAAGTGCCTTCTGAACCACCTTTCCATCCACATATGGTAGTACGCATCCTGAAGGTCTACAGAGCATATCCAATCATCTTTTTTAAAAAAAAGGAAGTAATGACTGCAGTGTCACCATCCAGAACTTGCTCTTTTCCACCAATTTGTTTACATTGCTGAGATCCAGGATGGGTATCTAGTCCCCTGTTTTCTTTGGAGCTAAGAAGAAAGTTGAGTAAGTTCTGAATCCTCTCTGGTCTGCAGGGACTTCTTGGATGACTCCTCCTTAGCAACTTTTGAATTTCTTGGGTTGCTTGTTCCTTTTGACTGGGTGGAGCATCTTGAACGGTTTTACTTTTTGGAATAGGAAAGGAAAAGGGAATGACATGACCCCTGGATATTACGTTCTGCACCCATCTGTCATTTATTTTTTGCAGAGACAATCATTCCCCGACTGCCTTTGTGACTTTTACAACCACATCTTTCCACCATCTCTTTGACCTTTGGAAATGGGTTTGGTGGGTGCGAAAAAAACGTACTCCAACAGCAGACAAGGTTTTGCCTTCCTTTTCACACCTGGCGAGTCTCTCTTTTACTTTGGGCCCAAAAAGAGAGGAGCCATCAAAAGAGGCATTAATGAAGGAAGACTGAAGGCTCCATGAAATCACAAAGGCGCATCCAAGCCTGCCTCCTAAGAGAGATGCCTGAACTCGCTGCCCTACTCGTTCTATCTGCTACATATGAGATGATTCTCATGGAAGAGTTTATGACCGAGTTTAGGGTGGTGAGCTGAGCAGTTAACTTATCACCATCAGCTACAGCTCCTTAAAGGGAGTCTGATGGCTCTTTTGTCAGATCCCTCTCCAACGTAGTAAAATGAATATTTAATCCAACAGCTCAATAAAAACAATAAAACAAAACAAAAAATGCAAAGTCTGATGAGCACTTTTGGGCTGTGCCCTTCATCAGATAAATTGCTCACATTCAAACACTCATTTAAAGGGAGTAACAACCAATCTGTGCTCAATACTGAACCAGCCTTTTTTTAAGGCAGGTTTTAATGGAATGACACAGTTAAACTCTTGATGTCTGTGTGCTGTGAGTTCTATCATCCATTTGGCCTCTTCATATTCAGTGTCATTCACTACATCACCATCTCTGATGTTACTCACCATATGCCAAATCACCATACATTTAAAATGATGTCCTTGATGACCAGATATGTGTCTGTATAAGACATTATGTTCATTTCTCAATCTGATAGCTGACAAATGATTCAATATCCACTACTCAAGCATGCAGTTCGTTTTCACTAAATAGCAATAATTGCATGTCTGACAAGTAGCAAGATACACCACATTTGTGGTCCTGCAGTTAGCTCTGGTGTTAAAAGAATATACTCTATCTGTGGTGGGATGAACAAAATTAATGGCCCCATTGATATAATGGCATGCTTTACATGACCCACATGGTCTGGTACCTCTCCTCACCTCAATCTGCTGTTTGTCACGTCTGCCCTCTTTACCCAGTAAATCAAGTTTTTATTCCTCCTGAAGCCAATACAGGGTTCTTCCCCCATCACTTTCCTGATCCTCTCATCAGAAAGTAAGATTTTCCAATTTTGTCTGACTATATTACATACCCCATGTATGCTGTTGCTGTATGTGAGAACATGAGTCATTTTGCCACTCTCTCTCTGTCCACTGTTGACTGCAGGAACCCTCCCTGCATCATGTTTCAACCATGGACACATTCTATTCTTCCTAAAATCTCTATTGGTATGTATAATCCGCTGGACTTTCTGCTTATTGTAACCCCTTTCTATGAAATTACCTTCCAAGCATCTCACTTCCTCTTCAAAATTACTTTCCTCTGTACATAGTCTACTTTCCCCAGCTGTCCAGTGACAATGTTATCAACAGTAAACCTAGGATTTCTATTTAATTGTTTCATAGAATACTGTGGTCTCTCTCTCTCTCTCCCTCTGCAGTAAGTGGGGACTATTGTGTTTCACTTCATTGATATTCAGTGTTAAACTCTTAGCCTAGAGGGTTTCTCTGTATTTATAAATGTTAGTCACATATCTTTGAATTTATTATTGCTCAATATCTGAGTTTTGTGGCTTCTGCTACATACCTACAATCGACTGCATTACTAGCAGAGTTAAGTACAAACTTGCAGTGTTAAAGATTGCACTGCATTTTATTTTTCTATTTGTTTCATTGAATATTGTGGTTGGTGTCTCTCTGTAGTTATTTATTTTTCTATTTAACTGTTTCATAGAATACTGTGGTCTTTCTCTCTCTCCAGTTAGTTTTCCACCCTCCCTCCCTCCCTGTTCTTGTTTTGGTATTAATCTTGGTGGCTTTGGAATTGCCCGCCCCTCCTGTAAATGTGTGTCTGAACACTCCTCCCGGGTCTATCTCATTTGCTCAACCGAGTACAGGGAGATCATATTTTGACTTCAGACACTCCTACCAGTCGCATATGTTAAGCTCTATCCCAGCTCTATTCCAGTCAAGTGTCACTAGCTCATTCTACCTAATACAGAGAGAACACTTGTGAAGGGCAAGCCACTTAGGTCCTTAATTTTGAATCATCTTCTGTTTCTCCTTTCTCATTTTCCACTTTACAAAAAAAAAAAAAATTCTAAGCTGGTTTCCTGCCTTTCCTGTAACTAGTCTAATCCAGATACAGATTTGCTGTAACCAGGACTGTTTGTAAGCTTCTGAGCCTCCAAAGCCTTTCTGTGTTAGAGGGGAAGCCTTCCAGCTTATCAGTGGGAGTGGTAAGCACTACGTAGCCTATCTACCAGAAGAGTGGTTTCTGGCCCAGAAATTGTAGTTTATTGGCTGTTTGGGCTGTTTTTCCATCTCTTTCAACTTTCTGGTTTAGAAGCCCGCATTTGCACTGGTTTCTTTCCTGTAACTAGTCTAGTTCAGATACAGATTCTTAGTTTTAGCACTTAAATTTGTTTATTCGTGCTCAGCACTTGTTCAGAACTTGGTGTAAGCACTAAATAAGCTACAAATTACTATAGCACTCAACCTTCCTCATTACCTAGAGGAAAACAGTTTTTTCACTTACTTTCCTCACTTGCTTAGAGAAAAACAGCTCTTGTACTCACTTTCCTCACTTGTCTAGAGGAAAATATTTTTTTTTTGTTTAGGCATGTCTAAATGTCGGCTCCCAGTGTTCCCTCCTGTCTATCTGATGACTCTGGACATCTTGCGGCACTGTAGCAATTGCCTCATAGGTTCATAGGTACGTACTAGGCTATCGGCCCAAGGGTGTAAGTAAGCATAGCCAACAAGGTTCCCTGGCTTACGCCACCCAAGAAAGTTAATTTCCTTTGCCCCTGTCAAGCAGGGCCACAGAAGTGATCCCCGGGGTGTATTTCCCAGCCACTCATCAAGATTTTTCTTGAAGAGCGCTAATAAGGAACTTTGCTTGACATAGATGGGTAGCTTGTTCCAGAGTATAGGAAGTCTCTGGGATAGGAATATATCCCTCCAGCATGTCCTGTTTATTGTGGTGACAGGGACTGGGATTTCTTTAGGTGTAACATGTCCAACAGCTCTAGGTTTAACATAGCTTTCTATGTTAGGCAGGGATCTCCTTGGAATAGGCGATATGCCACAGAGTACAGCTGGAGTTTTTTTAGATGGTCAGTGTAGGGCATCTGTTTGAGGCCAGTAATCCTCTTTGTGAGGTACTTCTGTGGCCTTTCCAGCTGCTGCAGATGTCTTGTGAAGTACATTCCAAAAGGGGCGTTGTACACTATAATGGGTCTAATGAGTGTTGAGTAGAGGGGAACAGTGACCTATTTTTTTCCTGGATGAGAACCTTTTTGTGATAAGGTGTACCACATAGGATTTCCTGACTACAGTGGTGATGGGATTATCAAAGGAGAGACTACTGTCCACCTGGGTCCCAAGGGCTCTTATCATACAATCGGCATTAAGTAGACTGCTGTTTATGTGGTAGTTCATGGGTACAGATTTTTTTTACCAAAGGGGATGACAATGCACTTTTTGGCATTGAGCTTGAGGCCATGGCTCTGACACCAGGCATCTGCCTCAGTGAGGCCTTTCTGTAGGATGTCCACATCATTTGGGGACTCTACTATGGCTCCTAGTTTGCAGTCATTTGCGAACTTCATTAGCCAGAGGCCCTCTGTGTTAGTCTGTACTTCAGAGAAGTAGATACCAAACAGGAGAGGTCACAGGACTGAACCCTGTGGTACTCCACTTGTCACTGGTTTGAAGTCAGACTTGGAGTCTGCAACTTTTACAGTGTGGGTTCGGTCAGTGAGCCAGTTGGCAACCCATCTTGAGACATAGGGATTTATACCAAGTTTAGTGAGTTTATCTATAATTCCAGAATGGTGGATGGTGTCAAAATCCTTGGCGAGGTCATAGGCTGTGTGAGCCACCTTACCCTCGTCCACGGCTTTGGTGACTGCCTCAAAGAAGTCGATCAGGTTCAGAAGGCATGATATGCCTTTCACAACCCGAAACTGAGTGGTGTCAAGAGTTTGGAGGTTACCAATGTCTTTGTTTATGAGTTCCATGATGATACGTTCCATGGCCTTGGAGACCAGGCTTGTCAGGTTAATAGGGCAATAGGTCCCAGGATCAGTGGTGGTTCCCCCTTTGTAGAGTGGGATAACTGTTGGCTGTGTGCCATTCAGTGGACACAAAGCCTGACATGAGAACCAGTTTGTTCTGAAGTTCGTGTAAAACGCAGCCTGGGATGTTGTCCAGTCCCATGGATGCTGTTTCTGGTTTTACAGAGTGCAGCTTTTACCTGCATAGATGTGATTACAGGGACTCTGCATTCTTCCTGTATAGATATGGGCCCTTTAGAGGGTGTGGGGGGGGGTAAAGTTAGCACTGAACCTATCTGCCAGGATGTTGGCAATATCAGTTGGTTCTGTAGTTTTCGTGCCGTTGTGCTGTAACTCAGAGCAGATCTGGGTGTTGCCACTGAGATTCCTGACATAGCTCTAGAATGCTTTGTGGTTGCCCTTAGAATCAGTGGCGATTTTGTTTTCGTAGCTAGCATTGTAGGATCTTATAAGGGATCTCAGCATCTTACTGAGGCTGACCAGGAAGCTCTTCCACTCATGGGATTTTACACTCCTTTGCAACAGTTTCTTCCTTCTGTTGTAGTTTTTGTTTATGGCAGGGGACCATCAGACTGGCTTCCTTTTTTTGGAGGATAGCGTCTTGGTTCTGTTTGGGATAGCACGATCCATGCACTTGTGCAAGTGCTTATAGAGTGCATTTGTGTAGGATTCAGCAGTCGTAACTGTATTGTCCATCTGCATGGGTGTCATGAAGTTCACAATTTCTGTCTTAAGAAGCATGAAGTTGGCTTTGGAGAAATGTTTTACTGTGTTTTCCTTAATGGTAGGGGCAGGATGCGGATATCTAGGGTGATTAGCTTATGGTTGAGATCTGACCAACGAGGAGTTGACTTCAGGTTTATAGGTAGGTACTAGGCTATTGGCCCTAGGGTCTATACAAGCCTACTCAAAAAGGTACCCTGGCTTTCGCCATCCAAGAAAATTTTCCTGTGCCCCTGTCAAGCAGAACCACAGAAGTGATCCCCGGGGTGAATTTCCTATTACCCATCCAATCATCAAGATTTTTCTTGAAGAATGATAATGAGGAGCTTTGTTTGACATAGATAGGTAGTCTGTTCCAGAGTATGGGAATTCTCTAGGACAGGAATCTATCCCTCAGCATGTTCTGTTTATTATGGTGACAAGGTTTAGGTCCCTAGAGCGTGTAGCTGTAGCGATGTGGAATACCGGTCACTCATGTTGGTAATGACTAGGTCTAGGATATTGTTGTCTCTGGTGGGGGTGTGGATAAGTTGGGCATTGGAATTTATGAATTCCAGAAAGCGTTGAGCGAAGGAGTTGGTACACGAGTAGTTTTCCCAGTTAATGGTGGGGTAGTTGAAATTGCCCATAATTAGGGTGCTTGGTTGAACCCCAATATTTTCCAGTATATCAAGAAAAGAGGAGTGGGAATCCTGGGGCATGGTGGGGGATCTGTAGCAAGCTACAATTTGGATTAGAGTTTTGCCCAGAGTTAGTTGCACTTGGACAACCTTGGATGCATTATGCTGCGCAACTAGGCTGGAGGTGTGGATATCCTTAATGAATATGGACACACCTCCGCCTGTGGTGTTCTGGTCCAGGTTAGATGGCCGAAAAGTGTGGTATGAGTTATAGCTTGGTAATGCAGAGGTGCTCTCTAGAGCCTTGAGCCAGGTCTCAGTCACTGCAAAGATATTGATGTTCTCCATTTTAAGGAGTGCCTTGAGTGAGTGCATTTTGAGATTTAGACTTATAGCATTGAGTAACATTACCCTCAGTTTATGCTTGCCTGTTCCTGTTACAGTGGTGAATTTATCATTTGAACCTTGCCTAAAAAAGGCACTATAGGGGCGGCAAGACCCTTAGCCAGTATCCGGAATCCCAGGGGCGACAGGTGCAGGCCATCTCTGGCAAAGCATCATGGTCTATTGACCATGTCGTCCCAGGCAGACAGATACTGGATCCCCTTAGAATGAAACCAGAAGCTTAGCCAATTGTTGAAGTCAATCATTTTTCCTTGTACTGCGGTATCATTTTGGGCAATGGCAGGATGTTATTCAGGGCTAGGGTCATACCTGCCTGGGCTACAAGATCTGAGAGCTCTTCCATGTCTCTCTTCATGTAGTCCAGAGAGGTATATCGCAGGTCGTTCACACCAACATGGACAATGACAGAGTCGTATTTGTACTTGTTGTGGAGTGAAATGAGTGCATGGGTTATGTGGCAGATTCTGGCATCAGACAGGCAGCTGACAGTAGTCTTCTCCTTGTTTAGCCTGGTGAGTGGGGCATCAGTGTGCCTGACTATAGAGTCACCTATGACTAGTGTGTTGGTTACGCTGTTTTGCCTTATGGGCTGTGGTTTACTGGCACACTGAGTCTCTGGGCTATGCGTCGTTTGGGTTGTGTTGTGGGGGGTGGAGATTGTTTGTGTTTCTGCTGTGGAGGTCTCTATTGCTTGTGCAGATTATTATTGAGAGCCTCTGTGAATGTTTTTGTGTTTCTATGTGTGGATTTTGGTGGTGTAGGTTTAGTGGGACTATGTGATGAGTGTGGTGTGGTGCAAGTGTTTATCTTCTCATCTTGACTGTTAAGTTCAGTCTTGGTTGCAGAGAGCTTTACCTCCAGTTTGGCTAGGTAAGTGCATCGCTGACAGGTTGTGGTGTAGGAGGAGAGGCTTGTCTGTGTACATGAGGCAATTGCTACATTGTCCCAAGATGCCCAGATTCGTCAGCTAGACAGGAGAGAAAACTGGGAGCTGACCCATGGACATGCCTGAATAAAAAACTACTTTTCTCTAGACAAGTGAGGAAAGTGAGTAGAAGAGCTGTTTTTCTCTAAGCAATTGAGGAAAGTAAGTACAAAAACTGTTTTCCTCTAGGTAAAGAGGGAGGTTGAGTGCTATAGCAATTTGTTGCTTATTTAGTGCTAACAACAAGTTCTGAAGAAGTGCTGAGCACGAATAAGCAAATTCAAGTGCTAAAACTAAGAATCTGCACCTGGATCTTGTGTTAGATAGGCTACCTAGTGCTTACCACTCCCACTGATAAGCTAGCAGGCTTCCCTCCAACAAAGACAGGCTTGGGGGGCTCAGAAGCTTGCGCACATGTCCTGGATACAACAAATCTGTATCTGGACTAGATTAGTTACAGGAAAGGCAGGAAACAAGCATACATTTTTTTTGTTACAGTTAAGCAGAACTCAGGGAGATTCTAGCAAAGTTTTTTTTTTGGTAAAGGAAAGGGAGAGAGGAAAAGCAGAAGAAAATTCAAGGTTAGAAAACTAAGTGGGTTGGCCTTCTCAAATGTTCTCTCTGTGTTAGGTAGAATGAGCTAATGACACTATACTGGGAGGAGTGTCCCAGATCAAATTTACAGTAGGGGCAGGCAACTGCAAAGCCACCAAATAGAACAGAAAGACAACAACAGGGAGGGAGGATGGGGAACAATACTAAAGCTACTAGCCTGCACTCTTTTAGACAGTAAACACTACAGAAATGTTTATCACAGCGGAAGAACAGCAGTGAGTCAAAAAATGAAAGTTTTAAACAGATAAAAGAGCAAGGAAACTCTACAGAATGCTTTTAACTGCAAACAAATCAGTTATATGATACACTCCTTGGCAGGAAATCAGAACAAACAAATAGGTGCTTAACAAGTAGAGAAAATTTCCTGTTAATACCTTTTACAGAGTGAAACTAGCTAAAAAGCTTTATAAACAGTGTGACAGTAAAAAACCTTATTTATCAGGCCTTGTAAGGCAGACAATTTTAGTTTAACCATGCAGATTAGTTAATAGCAATAAAATACAGTAAAATGTATGCAGCAGGCAATAAAAAGTTTTATATAAAAATTGCTAGAAGCAATAACTAGTAAAAATAAGCAAAAAAAAAACAGGATACGTATTGTGCTATATCTCAGATCAGAGTTGCAGTCAATGACCTTCCTCCACTCGACTCAGTGTGTTCGGTGATTTGTGCATGACTGTTGCCTGCTTTGCTGCGTTGGAAGATTGCAGTGAAAGCATAATGTTGTCAACCTGCCAGACATTTTTTCATTCAAGATATTTTTGCTAAATATAGGGAGAGCATTTTTTATAATGAAAATTTTTTATAACCCATTGTAAACTGCCTTTATCTACAAAAAATTGGATTGTCAAAAATATTTGCCATTAATAAGGGAGATGATTTGAATTCCATTTTTATTGCTTTCTCCTACAGTCTTGTACACAGTTCCCTATATCATTTACCTTCTATGATATTCTAGTTTTTCCATCTAGATTATCATTTTGGATAGTGTATTGACTTCATTATCACTGGTTAATAACTCAAACGTCCTTCTTGCAAATCTAGTTATTTTATGATGTGATGTATGCAGTACCCTGTAATCTCCATGTGTAATATGTAATAACTATTTTTTTGGACTTCTTTCTCTGATTTTTGTGGTTCTACATTTCTTTACTGTTGGTACTGGATAACCCCCTGTGATCAGAACTACTCCAATCTTAGCAATTATGGGTGGTTCCTGTTTCCAGTGCTTGTTAGCTACCTGTATGTTGAGCATTTTTACAATCCCTAATGCATGCCTTCTGCTATTTTATTGTTCCTTTCAGTATGTAAGCCCTCAGCCATAATTATGTCACAAACATCAACAAGATGTACCACTGTTTCTGGTCCTGTACTGCAAAACCTGCATTTGCCTGTCTACCACTGATGTGTACATAATCTGTTGTTTTGAAATGACTTTGTTAACATTACATCTTTTGGTTTACAATACTCTTTTCTTAGCCCTTTATGCATCACTTGATTTACAACCATCTTCCTTTGCGCTGGAATTAGTGAGAACAGAAATATGACTGCATTAGTAATATGAATGGAAACTGGCTTGACCACTTACAGAATAGACACAAACAAATAGCTTCCCCTTTCAGCTTGACCTTACTTTTTATTTACTTGTTCAACATACTTACTCAGCCTACAGATGCTGTCATAGGTTAGCCCTTACCATTTCCATTCCTGACCATTTCCATATCTTCCTTCCTGTAGTCTTTTAGAAATCCAAGTGCACCCCACCAATTTATTACTGACTGTTTTCTATAATCAGTATAAAGTAGCCAAATGGGAAACTCAAATTGTCATTAAAGTAGCTGGAGTAAAAAAAAAATGGTACTAGATTGCTGTCATTCACAATATACTCACCAATTAGTGGGTTATGTGCTGTACCTAGTTATAAGTGTTTAGCAGACTGTACCATTTACTTGCATTTTTACTGTTTTGTCTCTGAATTTGAAGCTGCAGCATTTAACTGAATTGTTTTTTACAATTTGCATGGCATTCAATTGTTGCATGTGCTGTTAAGAGGATTATTCTACATTGCTGCATTTATGTGCTGTACTTTGTCACTTTTCAAACTTAGAACAGGTAGCCAGTTTTTGAAAGCTCAGAGAGTCATGTAGATCATGTATAGTTGGTATAATTGATGCTATCAAAAAGAGTATGGGATACATTTTCCAATACCCTGGCTGAATTTCTTTTTTAAGGAAAAAGATGATCTTGTCAGTTTAGTCCTGTGTTGCTGAGGATGGGAACATATAACTCCCCAAATGGAGGGAAACCCTTCAAATGAGATGAAATAAGTAATTGGAAAGTGCAGTCCAGATGTAAGGTTACACTGGTTTATTGGCCTTAAGCACTGCATATATTATTTTTGGAGGGCAGAATAGGTGAATCTTTTTATGTGTATATAAATTTTTAATGTATTATTAGATTTGTTTATTTTTTGCTTATTTTAGAACTGCAATGCCCAACATGCATAGAATTCTGTTCTTATGATTGCCCACATTTGTCTGCAAAAAAACAAAGAATGGTCACATGATTAATGGAATAAAAGAAATGATGAATTTTTGTCTACAGTATTGATTTCTGTCTAAGTTGGTGCTGGTTTGAGCATGTTGCCAATGACTGGTAGGACCCCCAAGCAATGCTTCGTTTTAGTGGTTGTGTATACTCGGACATACTACTTAAGGGGGTCATTGCGGGTAATGTTACATTTCAGTGCTTGTGCATACTTGACATGACTATTTTTGTAAATTCCACTTAGTTTATTTACTTGGGATAGCAGCAAGTATGATTTTTTACTTATATTTTGGTAAATAACTTTGCTAGGGAGCATGTAATTCTGCCACGTGATACCTCATTTTGAAGACAGTATTACTCCTTACAACATGGTAAAAGAAATGTGTCTGTCTGCAGCACAAATATACAGATATCACAGTTTGTTTAGGGCTACAGTTATGACAAGTATTCATTTTTTTCATATTTTGGTATGGGGGGCTTATCTCCCTGCAATAAACAAGTTTAAAGAACAGCGAACTGTTGACATACACAGGAGTGCCGCACCTCCATTCTGCTACTCTGCAGCGTCAGTAATTAATCTGCCTGGTATAGGAATATAACCCACAGCCTTCTGCACTAAAGCAAGTATGCTACCTGTTGTGCCACTGACAATGATAAAGTATGTCAGTAGACAAGCTATCTATACTAGGTAACATTTATTGGTGAACACTTTTTAGAACGTCCATGGTTTTCGTGCAAAATTTAGGTCCGATCTTTGTGTGTTCTCTGATTGTTGGCATTGCTCCACCAGATATTTTGGACAATATTTCTGCCTTTTTAACTTCTGACTCTTATTGTAACCAGAGGGATGTTTAGGTGAGATAACATAAATTAATACTTTTGAAACGGACCAGTCAGATATGTTTGACATTTTTGCCTTATTCTATCTATGATTGCACTCAGTAGTTGTCTGAGTGACATAAAGATTATTACTTGCTGGCTACTACTATCAAGGAGCTACCCTATATTTTGGGCATTTTTCTTGGCTTTGTGAGTCGTGTGTGGAATTTACGTGGGAGGCAGGGCTAATTAATATCTAAGTGACAGTTTTTTACTGAATTACTCAGGTCTTGTCCTTACTGATGATGAGTCTGTGTCACAACAGCTGCACAAGGTAATGTAATGAATGCCTACTTAACAGGTTCTGTGCAGCAATTATCACCTGTGTCTGAGCATGCTTAACTTTGCAGTAAAGAAATGCAGGTCATTATCACATTACCAATAAGTGCACTTACAATATATCAGAGTCATTATCACTTTTTCAGGCCAAACTCACAGCAGCTGTCACTGTTATTCACATAAGTAGAAGTCTTTAACACACTGATGAATGCACAAGCCAGCTATGGGTTTTTCTCCACTTGGACTCATTGCAAGCCACCCCCCACACCAGTTTCTTTCATTTTTAAAAAATTCGAGAAATATAACAAATATATGAGGCATAATCTGGACCTAGATTTTAAATAATTTTCTTTTTAAATTAGTTACCAGAGTAGCAGGGTTTGTGCTAGAATGTATTTTATGGTGGATATGAATAGATATGTTATTATTTAGTGACTTGCATCCTCTGTGATTGGCCAGAAAACCACAAATTCTATGAGAAAGAGACCAAAACTATGAAGCTAAATCTGGACAGTTGAGAGCAATGTTAAACAAACACACACACATCTTCCTACATTATAACACATAGCAACACACACACACCCTCTACTTCAGACATCAACATCTAGCTTACATTCCATATACAAACATCTACCCTCTAATATAACACACACGCACGCACACATACACGCAAAACACACACACACACACACACACACACACACACACACACACACACACACTGTAGGCATCACTTGGGTGAATGTCTCATTTTGGTGACTGCACACAGTAATTAGAAGTTATGTACTTACCATAACGTTCCATCTGAGTAGGTGGATTCATTTGTCTGCAACCTGTGGGTATGGATCCGATATCGGATCCGAACCTGTATGGTTTATCCAGCTATGGATCCGAGCTCCTAGCTCCTCCCCTCACCCATAATGCCCTGCTCTCCCTACATGACCTCAGATCGAGTTTGCCCTGCACCAACTACCCTAACCAAAGGGTAACACACCCTATGCAGACAAGGCCAGGGGGATAGGAGGGCGGGATGGTTGCAGACAAATGAATCCACCTACTCAGATGGAACGTTATGGTAAGTACATAACTTCTAAATCTGAAGTAGGAGAATTCATTTGTCAGCAACCTGTGGGACAGAGTCCCCAGCTACCTGAATCTTGGGTGGCCATCATGGAAGGATATTGCGGAGCACCGTGGAGCCAAAGGATGCTCTACCTCTAGAAGTGACGTCCAGCTTGTAATGAGTAATAAAGGTATGAGATGAAGCCCAAGTGGCTGCTGAACAAATGTCATCCAGAGGAACCCTAGACTTAAAGGCCGCTGAAGTAGAGACAGACCTGGTCGAATGAGCATGGACTCCCTCCGGTGCGGGCCTCCCAGAGGCTTGGTACGCCAACAGAATACACTGAGAAATCCAGCGTGACAAAGAAACTTTGGAAATTGGTTTAGCCAGGTTGAATTTGGCAAAAGAAATGAACAACTGGTCTGATTGCCTATGACCAGCTGTCCTATGAAGGTAAAAACAAAGCTGCCTGTGAACATCCAAGGAATGCAGCTTGTATTCGCCTTTGTTTTGATACTTAGGTTCATAGGTTCATAGATTAGTACTAGGCTAATTGCCCTTGCGAGCCATTTTAAGCCTAGCCAATTATCCCTTGTGAGACTCAAACCCTGTACCTTGTGTTTGTAAGGCAAACACCTTAACCATTAGGCCACCCTCCCAACCGGGAGGGAAGAAAACAGGGAGGTTGATGGACTGATTAATGTTAGCTTCCGAAGCTACTTTAGGAAGAAAGGAGGGATTGATCCTTAGGGACACCCGGTCCGGATGAAAAATCAAATAAGGCGGTTTCATGGACAAGGCCTGAAGCTCTGAAACTCTCTTAGCCGAAGTAATGGCTACCAAAAAGCAGTCTTAAAGGACAAGTATTTAAGATCGACTGTGGCCGCAGGTTCAAGGGGAGCGGTCAAGGCCTGAAGTACCAAGGAAAGATCCCATGGGGAACCGTTTCTTTGTGAGGGGTCTGAACAAAAAGGTGCCTTTTAGGAAGGTTTTGCATAACTTAGCCGACATAAGAGACCCTGAATCGTGTCCAACATGGTAATGAGATATGGCCGCCAGCTGAACTTTGACCGTGGAACTACTGGCGCCATCATTAAAGAGAGTAGCAAGGAAATCTAGAACCAAAGGAAGGGGAACCGTGAAAGGATCTAGGCCTTGCCGCTCTGCCCAAATGGAGAAACGCTTCCATTTACTGCAGTAAATTTTTCTGGTAGAGGGCTTGTGGGCCGCTACCAGAATGGCCTTAACTGGGGACGAGATACCGGGAGTCCTGATTAGGAGTGAAACTGGAGCAGCCAAGCAATCAACTTCAGGTTGTCCAGGTTCGGAGTTGGCAGGTTCGACGGGTGTGATATCAGATCCGGAATGGGATCTAGAATCCAAGGTGGATTCACTGAATGAGACCTTAGGTAAGGGAACCAGATCTGTCGAGGCCAGAACGGGGCAATGAGGATCATTCTGCACCCCAACCGAGAGGCTTTCTGAAGTACTTGTAGCATCAGAGGTAGAGGGGGGTATGCGTAAAGAAGACCGGGAGGCCAAGCATGCACCAGAGCGTCTCTCGGAGAATCCCCTGGAGGGGGGATTAGAGCGAAAAAACTGTCGCACTTGGCGTTTAAAGGAGAAGCAAAGAGATCGCAACAGGGAGTCCCCCACTGTGCGAAGATACGTTTCGCTACTTGAGAATTGAGAGACCACTCGTACGGGGAGAGAATGGTGCGACTGAGCTTGTCCGCTAGGATGTTGGTCCGACCCGGAATATGCGTTGCGATGAGAAAGCGGTTGGTGGAGATCGCCCATTCCCACACTCTCATGGCTTCTCGACATAAAGGGTAAGACCTGGTTCCCCCCTGTTTGTTGATGTACCAGACCACCGACATGTTGTTTGATTGAATCGCAATTGTTCCCAGGGGAAGGAGGGCCTGAAGTGCTCGCAACGCCAAGAGCACCACCCTCATTTCCAGAACACTGATATGCAGGAAGGTCTCTGAATCGCTCCACGTGCCTTGGACCATCCGGCCCGCAAAATGTCCCCCACCAGGCGGAAGCGTCCGTGGTCACCGTGGCGAGAGGGGGAGATGCACAAAAGGGGCGGCCCCTGTGGAGGTCCGGAGAATGGAGCCACGACAAGACAGACCGCTTGCAAGCCTTGCTGATTGCAATGGGATGATACAGGGGGAGGGAGAGAAATGACCATTGCACCTGAAGTGTCCATTGAAGCACCCGCATGTTCAAGCGGGCGTGCGGAAGAAGAGTAATCGCTGCCGCCATAGACCCTAGTGCCCTCAGGATCAATTCCGCAGGTGTTGAGCTGGAGTGAAGGATGGCCCGCACCTGGAGTCGCAGATTCCGAACCCTGTCGGTTGTGAGAAAGGCTCTTAAATTTTTTGTGTCTAACCTGGCTCCTATAAATTCTATTGTTTGAGTATGGACCAGGTTGGACTTTTCTATGTTTACCGTGATGCCTAGCTTGGGAGCTAGACGAAGGAAGGAGTCTCTTGCCAAAGAGAGTAAATGCCTTGTTGGGGCAGTGAGAAACCAGTCGTCTAGGTACGGAAAGACCTGCACCCCCTGAAGCCTCAGGTGGGCCGCAACCACTGCTAACACTTTGGTGAACACCCTGGGGGCTGTGGTGAGACCAAAGGGAAGGACCCTGAACTGGTAGTGACTGGTTCCCAGCCGGAAGCGAAGAAACCTCCTGGATCGTCTGTCCATCAGAATGTGGTAGTACGCGTCCTTGAGGTCTATAGAGCACATCCAGTGATTCTCCCCTAGAAAGGGGAGGATGGACTGCAAAGTGACCATCTGGAACTTCTCTTTGGAAACTGACAGGTTCAACAGGGACAGGTCTAAAATGGGTCTTAGGTCCCCCGTCTTTTTTGGCACTAAAAACCTGGAGTAGAACCCTGATCCGATCTGGTCTGGGGGGACGGGCTGGATGGCTCTTTTTCTCAGCAGATGGCCAATTTCTGCTGAAGCGGCCTCCCTCTGATCAGGTGGAACATCAGGGAGGATTGTTAACTTTGGGACATGAAGAAAGGGGATCTTGTAACCTCTGGATATAATCCGGAGTACCCAGCGGTCCGATGTAATGGCGCTAGGTGCACCGAGAAACGTCCCCCGACTGCCTCCAGAGTGGAGCAGTCGGGCAACCCCTCAGGGTTGCTGCGTGGGCCATTCAGAGAAAGGTTCCCTGGACCCAAAGTTCCCAGGAGCCCCTCTGCCCCTAGGGTGGCGTCTTCCCTGTCCTCCTCTGCCGCGGAAGGACTGGTTGTCCGGAGCGGGTTGGGAATGCTGCGACTTCCAGAAACGCATCTTCTTCTGGCCCTTTTGGTTCCTAGAGTAGGACCTCTGGGGCACAGAGAAGCGGACTCCGACGGCAGACAGCGTCTTCCCGTCCTTCTCGCTCTGAACTAAGGTATCGCGAACCGTCTTGCCAAAAAGGGCAGAACTGTCAAAGGGGGCGTTCGCGAATGACGCCTTGAAGGGCTCCGTAAAATCGCAGTGGCGGAGCCAGGCCTGCCATCTTGTGACTAGGCCCGCTCCCGCAGCTCTAGTGGCTCCCTCGGTAGCGTGGGAAAGTAACCGCATAGAGGTGTTAGTCACAGAACGAAGAGTGGCCATACAGGTGGCGTGCAAGAGTTTGTCCTCCTCCGATATGGACTCTGGGGGGGATGCAGCGTATTCCTTAATAAGATCGTGCTGCATCCTAATGACGTGTGACAAATAGTTGAGCACCCTCGCTGAGAAGGTCGCTAAACTAAAGATTTGCTTCCCCAAATGGTCCATCATCCGAGACACCTTGCTCGGGGGATGGACTGAGGGACTCTCCTGGGCGAGTTGCCTCTTAGTGGCTGCTGCCGACAACATGGCATCTACCGGGGGTCCCTTGCTCCAGTGGGCACGGTCAGCAGGGGGGCTAAGGATCCTGTCGGGCCTCTTAGGGATTGGCTCCACGGTGTCCGGGTCCTTCCACACCCTGGTGGTAATAAGGTCCACCAGGGGGTCGGCAGGAGGGGACACCCAAGAGGTTGACGGGCCCGCTTCAAATGCCTCCAAGAACACTGACTCGGCCGAGGAAGACTTTGGGGCAGACCACCCACCTCTAATCCGTAACACTTCCATGATGTCTCCGAAGGAGACATCCTCAGGGGGTGATCTTGGGGAGCCTTTCCCTTCCTCCAAGTCAGTGTCTTCGGTCAAAGACTCGGGGGAGTCTATGTGCCTCCTCTTACACGAATGCTTGCGAGGTGCTTCCTCGGGGGGGGCTGTCCAAGGAGCCCTCACCAGCAATGTCCAGAACCACAGGAACTGCTTGGGGCAGTGAAGCGGGCTGTCCCAGTGGCCGGGTGATGGAAGCCTGGCCCAGAGCAGATGGAGTGCGGGACAAGGGCCGGGGGTCCGGATGCCCTCAACAGAGCCCTCTCCACTACATCAAAAGCCACGGGGGAGCCAGCCTCGACAATAGGATCCGAAAGTCGGCTCCCCCTCGGATCCGATGAGCGGATCGGAGCCGGCGCCGAGCCCCTCGGATCCGAGGGACCAGTGTGCTCCGACAAGGATGGCGCCTAAGTCACACTGAGTCCCTCGGATCCAAAGCTCGGGCCAAGGCTCCGAGAGATCGGATCCGACAGACTCGAGGGCAGGGTCGGATCCGAAGTACCCAGTACTGTCGGCGCCGACCCACCCGCGGCTCCGAGGCTGCCCGGCTCTGGGTGCTCCGAACCCGGGTAGCGGGTCGGAGAAGGAGCAATGGGCTTAAAAAAGGGGGTCGAGCTCCCCCCCCAATGGGACGGGAGGCAGGAGCACTCCCATCTGCATCTGGGCCTGGATGAACCTTCGTATCATCCGGTCCAGATCAGCGTCGGAAAGGCTGTAAGTAGACCTCGACGAGGCTACCGAGGTGGGCCTTGAGTGCCGCCTCGATAGCCTCGAAGGAGGACGGGTCTCCTCATCCTCAGGCTCCAGTGAAAAGCACGGGACCGGAGCTGAGGAGGGAGAGCCAGCAGCCAGAGGCCGGAGGAGAAGCCCGCTTAGCCAGTGGGGCCGAAACGGAGGTCTCAGCCCGCCGCTTGTGGTGCTTCTCACTCCGGTCCTTTTTCCTGGCTTCCCTCTCCTCCGACCCTTTGGCGGGAGTTTGAATCCCGGGTGGAGGAGGGGGAGCAGGCAAGGCAGGGACTGCCAAAGCAGTGACCACCAAGGGGGCGGGGGGCCGAAGCAGAGTATGGGGGCAAGAGTCCCGCCAAGACCAGCTTCGACCTCCACTCCTTCAATGCCTTGGGGTTGAACCCTACACAGATTGAACACCCTGAAGTGAGGTGTTCAACCCCAAGGCATCGAACTCACCGAGTGTGGCCATCAGCAGGGGAAAGCTTATGGCCACACTCGGAGCACTTTGAAAAAATAGCCTTTGGGGCCTCAGACATCACTATTTTTTTTTTTTTTTTTTAAAAATAGTAACAATAAAATAAACTAAAACAGTCACACAAAGGCCCCAAAAAAACCACACACACACCAACTACGAACCAGCGAGGGGAGGGTAAAAACTATATTAAATTAACCCAAAAAAGATATAAACAGAAGGGAAACCTATAACTTTCACACAACTAAAAAGTTTTAAAAGTTTTAAAACCCTTTAATAAGAAATACTAAGACTTAAGCTTTAGGAGCTCTGATGACCCAGCCTTCACCATGCGTGGCAAACTAGATCTGAGGTCATGTAGGGAGAGCAGGGCATTATGGGTGAGGGGAGGAGCTAGGAGCTCGGATCCATAGCTGGATAAACCATGCCGGTTCGGATCCGATATCGGATCCATACCCACAGGTTGCTGACAAATGAATTCTCCTACTTCAGATCAACGGTTTCTGAAGGGTCAATCATGGCAAAGGTTCATGTTGGTCCTCGTGCATACCATTGAAGGGGTCCCTTGGGCGAATGCTTCAATTCACCAAAGCAATGGACAAAGGCAAAACAGTGCACACTGGATACTGATAAAACAAACACCGTCCAGCTCCAGGGAAGTTTTAAGGCTTTATAGGATACGAAACGAAACTGGTTGACAAAACACTTAGCGCTTTCACCCGTTCAACATATTGGGCATCCACAGAGTGTAAAAAACACTTAATTCATTCAGCTTTTATCACGTGTTAAACCCAATGCACCACCCCCAAATATTTAAATAACCCAATCACAACAGATCAATTCATACATTAGACCATAAATACAAATAAATGCATAAACATTAATTACCTGATGAAACTTAATGAAACAAACTACTACCCCAAAATTTGTTACTACGTACCAAATATTACATTGTTTAAATATTTTAAAATTCTGTATTAAAATGACACTGTAGTCAAATACAATGAGATCTATATTTCAAAATACTGGCAATAGAGAGATGTTCATTTATACCAGGTGATCTAGCAGCATCAAGTCTCATTTGCCATAAACATTCTTTGACCTTGTCATCTCCTCCCATCTCATTAAACGGAACCCGATCAAACACAAAAAATAAAAACTTTTTAAAACCATTACATTTTGTACTATGCATAAAAGAGCACTAGTCATTTTCCTATTCCTAATATCCCTAACGTGCTCCAAAATCCTTATTCTTAACTTCCGAATGGTTTTACCTACGTAAAATGTAGGGCAACTCATACAGGTAGCGATGTATAAGACCATTAAGTGTTGCAGCTGCAAATCCGGGACATCTAATAGTTCTCCCGTAGTTATGCACCACAACATATGGCTAGTCATTGATAAATTTACATGTACTACATGTACCACATTCTTTCATCTTCGACATCCTGTACATATTTGAATCCACACCATTTTACAATAAATTTATGTTCTTCCCCTTGCTGTAAACAAAATCTGGCCCATTACCTAAAAGATCCCTCAAATCATTAATAAATACAGTTTGCCAAGTTTCCTGAATAATGTTTTTAACTTTTCAGGTAACTTCATTGAAAGGTAATACCACAGCCCTTGCCCTATTGTCACATCTCATTTTTGTCGGTTTGTATACTGTTGACTGTGATGTCTTTTAAAAGACCACCTTTTAATATTGGTTTAAAAAGCGTGCTTCTCTTTGTTCCCACTTCCTCACTTATTTTGATCAAACAGTAGTAGGGGTACCCTCTTTCTAAAAACATGTGCATCAATTTACTCAACTCAATCTTGTACTGTTCATCTTCACTTATAAGTCTAGACAGCCTCACCATCTGTCCCTTCATGATATTTTTCTTCCGAAAGTTCGGATGGCAACTATTGAAATGTAAAAAAAAGAATTTGAAGCGGTCTTTTTCCTATAAATATTTGACTTTATTGCCCCTTCCTCTTTACAGGATATGACATCAGAGGAAGGGGGGATATAATATGCATATAAAGACCAAGCATTTGTTTAATGTTATTGGCCAGAGGAAGCCTACGGGTGAAAGTGCTAGCCTATTTTACTCTATCTGTTAATAAAGTTCTAAAACAAAATAGAAGTCTCGGTCATCTGTCTACTCTGCGGAGTAAGAGCTTGAACATCTTGCTGAAGTCGTTGGAATGAATATTGTCCGTATATGTATATGCCTTATGAGTGAAGAGGAAAAGCGTTGCAATTCCATTGAGGTGAAAAGCATCTGGAAATTCAGTCATTCTCAAGGCGAAACTAAATTCAGTTAGTAAGATAAACGTCTATGTAAGTAACTGCCGTTTGTCTTGATGCCCCCCTTAACTTTTGTGTTTCGACTTATTCATCAGGTTTATTTAAGGAGTGGCATCTACGGTGTGGTGGTAATATTTTTATTCATATATAGATATATATATATATATATATATATATACACACACACACACACACACACACACATATATATATATGTATATATATATAT